>NW_016157601.1:209888-211335 GCF_001687245.7 Rhagoletis zephyria | reverse complement strand
TGTTTTGATTAATATTACATAAACTGGAAACTGTTGAAAATAAGTGCGCTTGAGTACATAGATTAGAACCCATTTAGTTCCTAAAATGTCTGTTTGCAACACATAACAATAAAAATGCACATCAAATAGCTAAGAATGATGAAGGAAATCGATTCAGACACATATGTTTAACTGGCCGTGTGTGCACAAAACAAGCACATGTTAATTAAGGGGCTATTCAAGTATTATGTAACCACCAGTTCGGTGCGGGGTCTTGGTTTGCTTATTTTTAATGGCGAGGGGCAACATTTCTTCAAATAAGTATAACATTAATCACACACGCACAAATTTTGCCAGCAATTTCGATCACGATTGAACACTGCACTTCACCCTCGTTTCGAATTTTTGAAAGCGTTTTTTAAGCTATTTAGTGGTTTAACACATCTTGGAGGCGCTTGGTATTGTAAAAAAATATGCGCAATTCGATCCCTAACTATATTTTTTGTAAAGAGCGCCCGTTTGCTTTAAATTTGTAAAATTACAATTATTTTTTTATTTTCTTTACATCTGTCATTTGTTACAAATAAAGAAAGGTCTAAGAGTTACCAAATATAAACATTTTTATATCTATTTATTAAACTAATAATTTTCAATAATAATTTATTTAATTAATACTTTATTAAAACACAAATTTGAAGTGCAAATACATTTGTAAAACTATTTGTCACAAAATGTTATTAATTGTTTGCAAGCGTACTATAGTTTTCATGCATTTCGAGAACAAATAATCGAGTATGTATACACACATATGTATGTATAGCATATATTTACGGCGGCCGCCGTAGCAGAGTGACTATATGTCCGTACTTCCACTCCATAGGCCCATGGTTAGATCCCTGGTCAGATCATAACCCAAAATAGCAGTCGTCCTTCGGCACGCAATGGCAAACCCTCGAGTATACTTCTGCCTTTAAAACTCTTCTTATAAAATCATTTGGCGTTCGGAGTCAGTCTTAAATATGTAGGTGTCTCCATTTGTGTCACAACAACAAGTTTGAGGAGAAGCGCGGCCAAACACTTAGAAAAATATTTTAGCAGCAAATATTTATTTATTTACTTATTTTAAGGTAGATAGCAATCTTCTGGCTTCACATTTTGAGTACAAAAAACTCAACCCTGATACAACAAATAGTATTAGTACTGAATGATAATGACAGATTGCAATCACATAAACGTACAATCATACAAGTTAACAAGGGGGCCAACCTACTTACTAATGCGAATGTGCTGACGCCGCACTTCACCAAACACGCGCATAGCCAGTGAAGGTAATTGACCTGCAACGTAAANCATTATTATTTGGGAGCTCAATGGTAAATATACACTTGTACTGCTAATCTGGCTTTTCATTTCTATCCTTAGGGAAACCTGGGGCCGCGGAGCGGCCCCCAACTTTAATTTTTTCGAG
>NW_016157601.1:176205-209788 GCF_001687245.7 Rhagoletis zephyria | reverse complement strand
GCCTTCGGCCGCGCTTAGGGATTATAACCCTTAATAAGTACAACTCTCCTTTCTGTGTTGCCGGAAAAGAAGGGCGGAAGTATTTTTCGCAGAACTTCTCTCTGCTTAGGCGGCTTTCGGGATTAAAACCCTTACTAAGTAGCAGTAAATAATTTATATTAGAAAAAAACGAAATTATCCATATGCACACTTTCGTTAGAAAACCGAAATAATGCATGTAACAATAACCGAAATAATGCATGCAAGCACAATTTCGGCTCAAAAGACGAAGTAATGCATACATGCACAGTTTCGGATGAAAACCGAAATAATGCATGTAACAATAACCGAAATAATGCATGCAAGCACAATTTCGGCTCAAAAGACGAAGTAATGCATACATGCACAGTTTCGGATGAAAACCGAAATAATGCATGTAACAATAACCGAAATAATGCATGCAAGCACAATTTCGGCTCAAAAGACGAAGTAATGCATACATGCACAGTTTCGGATGAAAACCGAAATAATGCATGTGTGAAAGACGAAGGTATGCATACATGCACAGTTTCGGTTGAAAACCGAAATAATGCATATACGCACAGTTTCGGTTGAAAACCGAATTAATGCATATGAAAAATCCGAAGTAATGCATACATGCACAGTTTCGGTTGAAATCCGAAATAATGCATATGGCAAAAACCGTAATAAAGCATACATGCACAGTTTCGGTTGAAACCGAAATAATGTCTAAATGCACAGTTTCCATATGCGCAATTTCGGTGCCCCGAAACTGGTAACCTCTCTTAACATGCGATAATTTAAATAAAAAACTTTTAGAGCAAATTTTAAACACTTTATGTGTAAACTGTGTAATTGTGAACACTAAGAAAATTCTATAGAAATTTTTTTATTTAAGTATAAGTAATGACTTAACTATACTTTAAAATAGTTAAATTAACGGCCCTAAGGGCCAAATTCACGGTGCTGTACTGAAAACCTGTAGTTAACTGAAGATTCTGAGTTAACTACGCACTGTGAATTTGGCCTTGAGTGTTAGAATTCAACAAACAAATTTCAAATTTGTTCTACGCCACACATATGGTCAGTAAAAGTAAAAAAAACAGTATTTAAATTGATGAACACGGTGTGCAAATTTGCATACATTAAGAGAGGAAACTGGTTACCTTTTTTAATATGCTTAAATTTAAAAAAACATTTTTTAGAGTGTAGTTAATTCGGCAAAGATTTGTTTGTGTATTTCCCTGACGAGCTGACGGTATTCCATTGCAAATTTTGTGTAATATGGAGGGAAAATTAATCGAGTTGGTACGGAATTATCCAGAATTATATAATATGGCAATAATTGACAACTGATCATTAATAAAATAAGTCATATTGGTTTCAGTGAACTTCAATTTACTGAAAGTACCGGACGACATACTACGGATGTGTGTGAATTGGTATCACTGATCGATGCCGATTGGCTATGATACAGAACTGATACGGCACTGATTTGTGAAGATAGATCTTAAATTTTGTTATTATCACCAATCGATTACAACANCTGGTAACCTCTCTTAACATGCGATAATTTAAATAAAAAACTTTTAGAGCAAATTTTAAACACTTTATGTGTAAACTGTGTAATTGTGAACACTAAGAAAATTCTATAGAAATTTTTTTATTTAAGTATAAGTAATGACTTAACTATACTTTAAAATAGTTAAATTAACGGCCCTAAGGGCCAAATTCACGGTGCTGTACTGAAAACCTGTAGTTAACTGAAGATTCTGAGTTAACTACGCACTGTGAATTTGGCCTTGAGTGTTAGAATTCAACAAACAAATTTCAAATTTGTTCTACGCCACACATATGGTCAGTAAAAGTAAAAAAAACAGTATTTAAATTGATGAACACGGTGTGCAAATTTGCATACATTAAGAGAGGAAACTGGTTACCTTTTTTAATATGCTTAAATTTAAAAAAACATTTTTTAGAGTGTAGTTAATTCGGCAAAGATTTGTTTGTGTATTTCCCTGACGAGCTGACGGTATTCCATTGCAAATTTTGTGTAATATGGAGGGAAAATTAATCGAGTTGGTACGGAATTATCCAGAATTATATAATATGGCAATAATTGACAACTGATCATTAATAAAATAAGTCATATTGGTTTCAGTGAACTTCAATTTACTGAAAGTACCGGACGACATACTACGGATGTGTGTGAATTGGTATCACTGATCGATGCCGATTGGCTATGATACAGAACTGATACGGCACTGATTTGTGAAGATAGATCTTAAATTTTGTTATTATCACCAATCGATTACAACACATTACATGAACATACATATGTACTAGGGTTACAATGGCCGCCCAGATGAATTATGTGTACTAATAAAGGCAAAATTCATCCCCTGAAGAGGTTTTCCCATTTGAGTTTCAATACGGTTTCTCTTTAACTTTGATGAAAAATTACTCGCGAGGCGTCGCGAAGCACGCCGGATATTTGCTAGTATTGTTAATAAACGAAAAAGACGCTCAACAAGTAATTTTTAAGCCAAAAAATAAAACCGACTTAAATTCTCATATAAATATTTAAGATTATCGTTAAGTTCTTCATGCTCCGATGATCGGATTTAAACCAAATTAACCACCTGTAACACCTTTCCGTTAAAAAAGAATTATAGAAATCGGTTAACGTGGCCCAAAGTTATGCGGTAACATACGTAAAAAAAATATATACTCCGACGAATTAATAACCTTTCTCCTTTTTGTGAAGTCGGTTAAAAATTAACTGATTTTTACGACTTTGTACTGATTTTTGATCCCAACTGTACTGATTATGTCACTAAAATATCCGGCCACCCTAAGCACGTTTAGCATATCGGGCTAGATTTTTACTATAAAGAAAGCTATGTTACATTAGGGTGATCCAAAATTCATGTGAAAAAGCAAAGTCCTAATTTTATTGCTTTGACCCCCTAGGATTGTTCTATGTCGAAAAAATACCCCTGCTTTTTATTACCACATCAAAAAATATTTAAAAGTTGCTTAAAGCGCTTAAAGTTTTCCATGTGTTTTATATGGGGAAAAACACATTTTCGTGCAAATGGTACACAATTCATGAAAATGTGAATTTTTTGATCGAAAAACTCTGCTTCTCTTCAGAAGACTTCCAATATTAATACCCAATTGTTTATTTTACCATATTTTAATACTAACGATTTTTATGGATCCACATATTGAATTTTTTAGGGTGTTTGGAGAACTTACAAAAAATAGTTAATATTAAAAAAAGGTTAAACAAATAATTGGGTATTATAACTGGAAGTCCGCTGAAGACAAACAGAGTTCTCCGATCGAAAAAATATTATGGGTATTCATCTAAACGCGTAAATGCCTCGTAACCACATAAACCTCGTAAACTTACTTAAGTTTTGGAAAACCGGTTTATTTACGCAAAAAAAAATTCCACGAAAAGTTTCTCATAAAAAATGCATGGAAAACTTTGAGCCCTTTGAGCAACCTCTAATTATTTTTTTACTTCAAAATAAAGAAACATGGGTATATATTTTTCGGTATAGAACAGATACGCCCAACTCATATGCACACTTACGTAATCACACTTTGCGCATGTATTGAAAAAAATCTTCAAACCTAACACAGAGTTTTAATTTTACTAAGGTAATAGTAAATAAAAAAAGGAGGTGATAACGCGCTGACATATCGAAAATTTTAAACTTTTCTCGAAGAAATGGAAAGTAATTACGGAGATTTGTTTTTTTATATACGGAAGTACGCTGGTTAAGTCTCGGTAAATGTTTGGAAAGACTTTTTAATTGAAGGATGGAGATTCTCAAAATTTTTTGAAATTTATTCTACCCCAACTAATGAGGAACTCATTACCGCCCTAAAAATGTAGATTCTAATCTTGGTTTGGCTTTTTATGCGACTTAACAAAACTTTTCATCGAGCTGAATTTGCTTCTTCAAGGGAAAAACAAGCATATTTATTAACTAGTTTCAAAAGTCAATCAGTTTGGGAGCAAATTAAAAATAATAATAGGAAATTTAAAGGATAAAAACGTTTGCAATTTGACAAAAACCTCTGAAATTTTTGTAGATACAGAAAACATTAATGACTATATTGAAATCATTGCAAGTAGGGAATCTCATTGCAAACGCGGGATCTCGCGCCATTTTTGCGGGATCAGAAATGAGGGATTGCGCATGCGGGATCCGCGGGATTTGCGGGACTACAAAAACAATTTGAAAAGACGAATGCGAGTTGTGAACGTGCTCGCCAAATTTTTGTCATGCCTGGCTGTATTAAATATACATCATTTTATAACCCAGTAGATAATTTCAGGAGTTAAAAGCTCCACTCTACATTCTTTTCTCCATTCTTTTTTGTATGGACTGGCATCAATTGAAGGGCTTCTTCTTTCGCTACCCATAGAAGGCCTTCCAGAAGGGCTTTTATAGGACGTACTTCAGAAGGCCTTTTAGAAGAGTTCATTGAAAGTTGCTTCTTTAATTTATAAAATTCAGACATCTTTAAAGTATTTGCTTAAGGTTTATATCAAATATGTGTTACTGCAACTTAAAATGTATATTGAAATTAATTTGTAATGCTTAATAATATAAATTTATGTATTCGCGTAAATTCTAAGAGGAAATATGAACACATTATACAAGTGTAGAACAGTCCGTTTCAATCGACAAATAAGTATGCCAGCGGAAAAATTTAGGAAAAATTGAAAAAGCAACAAACATACCAATACATAAATACAATACAATACAATAAACAATCGTGGTACAAAGCTCAATAAAAATATTAAAAATAAAATGTTAATAAGCCACAATAACATTTACGAAAAATTTACTTATTTTTTCTTGAGCTTCCTTTCAGATGCTTAATTTCAAATACTCATAATTCTGAGGCACACATTCAGCTCGGATGTAATTTTCAAGAGTATGTTACATAAAATATATTACTTTACGCCCTTTTCAAATATCAAACGGTAAAAAGTTACGCGGCAAAATAGGAAAAATTAGTTAAATCTTAATAATCCAGAATCACTAATTTTTTTAGCTAGTTTAGTTTTGGGATTCCAGCGAGCGCCTGTTTTTTCAGATCGGATAAAACACTTCTTCTGAAAAATACCCAACAGATATAGCGATTTTGACTATATACCTACGTGCAATAAAATAAGGTCGAATTTAATAGATGAAACTTTTAAGATTTTATCATTCCTTCGGAAATATCAAAAAAGTCAACCTAATTAAAAGTAAATACGTAGATTTTCTAAATCCAATTGTCATACATATCAATTTTGAATCTAAATGTTTAGAGGAAATATGACTTTTTTTCAGTCCCGCAAATGCCGCGGATCCGCGGGATTGATGACCTCGATCCCGCAAGCTTGTGGGATTGGATTCTTTAATTGTATGGTTTTAGAGAAATTATACCAGGTGTAGTAATAAGAGCGTGAAGAAAGATTTGACACTATCTTATTTGAAAATGTCCTTGAAAAAATTTCTATAAGAATGTCGAATGTCAACAAAACTATGAAAATAAAGCGAGAAAGCTGTTTAATTACTACACCTGGTATAATTTCACCATGATAGAGAACTATGAAAAAAGATTCGAGGGCTTCGATACAATACAAAAAAAAATAGATTTTCATGATTATCCGCTTATATGCAATATTTTGCAATTCCACTAGTGGCTGGAGAGAAATTCTGGAAGCAAATTAGTGATGAAAAATATCCTAAAGTAAAGAATGAAATATACAAATTGTACTAAATTTTTGGTTCCACATATGAGCAGTCCTTAACATTCCTTGCGGAATCACTTTTTATTTCCCAAAGCAGGGGATTGATTAAAACCAGAAAAATNTTTATAGGACGTACTTCAGAAGGCCTTTTAGAAGAGTTCATTGAAAGTTGCTTCTTTAATTTATAAAATTCAGACATCTTTAAAGTATTTGCTTAAGGTTTATATCAAATATGTGTTACTGCAACTTAAAATGTATATTGAAATTAATTTGTAATGCTTAATAATATAAATTTATGTATTCGCGTAAATTCTAAGAGGAAATATGAACACATTATACAAGTGTAGAACAGTCCGTTTCAATCGACAAATAAGTATGCCAGCGGAAAAATTTAGGAAAAATTGAAAAAGCAACAAACATACCAATACATAAATACAATACAATACAATAAACAATCGTGGTACAAAGCTCAATAAAAATATTAAAAATAAAATGTTAATAAGCCACAATAACATTTACGAAAAATTTACTTATTTTTTCTTGAGCTTCCTTTCAGATGCTTAATTTCAAATACTCATAATTCTGAGGCACACATTCAGCTCGGATGTAATTTTCAAGAGTATGTTACATAAAATATATTACTTTACGCCCTTTTCAAATATCAAACGGTAAAAAGTTACGCGGCAAAATAGGAAAAATTAGTTAAATCTTAATAATCCAGAATCACTAATTTTTTTAGCTAGTTTAGTTTTGGGATTCCAGCGAGCGCCTGTTTTTTCAGATCGGATAAAACACTTCTTCTGAAAAATACCCAACAGATATAGCGATTTTGACTATATACCTACGTGCAATAAAATAAGGTCGAATTTAATAGATGAAACTTTTAAGATTTTATCATTCCTTCGGAAATATCAAAAAAGTCAACCTAATTAAAAGTAAATACGTAGATTTTCTAAATCCAATTGTCATACATATCAATTTTGAATCTAAATGTTTAGAGGAAATATGACTTTTTTTCAGTCCCGCAAATGCCGCGGATCCGCGGGATTGATGACCTCGATCCCGCAAGCTTGTGGGATTGGATTCTTTAATTGTATGGTTTTAGAGAAATTATACCAGGTGTAGTAATAAGAGCGTGAAGAAAGATTTGACACTATCTTATTTGAAAATGTCCTTGAAAAAATTTCTATAAGAATGTCGAATGTCAACAAAACTATGAAAATAAAGCGAGAAAGCTGTTTAATTACTACACCTGGTATAATTTCACCATGATAGAGAACTATGAAAAAAGATTCGAGGGCTTCGATACAATACAAAAAAAAATAGATTTTCATGATTATCCGCTTATATGCAATATTTTGCAATTCCACTAGTGGCTGGAGAGAAATTCTGGAAGCAAATTAGTGATGAAAAATATCCTAAAGTAAAGAATGAAATATACAAATTGTACTAAATTTTTGGTTCCACATATGAGCAGTCCTTAACATTCCTTGCGGAATCACTTTTTATTTCCCAAAGCAGGGGATTGATTAAAACCAGAAAAATGTTTTCGAAAGGTGTATGTTTAGCAACTTGGCAGAATATATGTTGGCACTAGCTAATTTATCGCACAGTAGTGCTGCTGCCGAATGAAAATTTTCAGAGATGATTCTCATTAAAAATAAATACAGGAACAGGTATAATGTCGAAACAGTTGAAAGTTAAACTAAAGGTCAGAAATTTATGCGCCGTCTGATAATTTGCTTATTCACAAAAATATAAATTTATTGATGGAAAGTTTGTTTTGAATAGTATTTAGAGATTTAGCTGATTAACAAGCACTCCGCTTTCGTATTCGCAATTATCAATGCGGATCTTTTGTGAATGCGAATATTGTGCAAGTGCACCGATAAAACGTATATATGGCAAACAAAATTACAAATTGTAGCCAATATTTTTGCCTGTGGTCGTGGGAGTTTTTGGGTAACAAAACTGGTCAAATGTCATATTTATCAACTTTGATAAAAATGTTTTTAAACATATTATTTCTTAGGCTATACAACCGAGCTATCAATGGGCAGTCATACAAGTTCCGACTTCTACTTGACCTTTGACGTACGTCAAAGAGAATATAGTCTTTAAATTTTTTTTCTTGCTTTAAATACCTGCATTGGTTTCTTTCTTTATTATGACTTTTTTGGACCAATCTTAAAAATTTACTAGCCACAAAAGAAGAAAGTGTGCACTGTAATTCTTAACCAAATTTTCGTGATTTGCTTTTGATGTTACATATATGTAATCGTTTCAATAATTTCAAACGGGGCTCTTTGGGGAATTTATTTTTACCAAAAATTTAAAAAACATTAATTTTGTTTACTTGTCGGACAATATTTTTTTAAAGGGATATACATTGGATCCTTGGCTAAAAAAATCTGTGGTAAAAATGTCCCTTCTTTGCTATTAAAAGTCAACGAGTAAGCTCCTTCCATAGCGATTTCCAGCAGAAATGATCAACGTCTGGCTATAAAGAGAATCGATGCTCAAATAATTAAAACACTATAGGTCTGACCCTTAATAAGATAAGAATTAAGTTACTTTCTGAAATTAAAATACTTATAAAAAACGGTGTGCTTTTTTTAAAAAATAACAATATTCTGATTCGATTCGGTTTGCAGCCACGACTTTGAAAACAGAATTTTGTTCAAAATTTTCATTCCTGGAAAATATTAATTTATTTTCCATATCCACCTATTTAGCTCGCCATAAGCACAAGTTTTTCAAACCAGTCGCAGAAGAAAATATTAAAAATGAGTTACAAAAACTAAAATCGAAAAACGCTGATGGCGTTACAGGTTCCCCAAATTCTGAAACAGGCAAAGAAATGATAATGAAGAATTCTTTTTAAAAAGCTTTAGAAAAGTTGACACATCTGGTTTGGCTTGTAAGCGCTGTTTAAACAACGATCTCGCCATTATGCTAGATTCTAATTGTTTCTTTTAAATACTTGACATCCGCATTCGCATCCGCATCCGCGAATGTTAGCTGTTAGATATTCGCTTCCGCGGATGTCTAAAATTCCACATTCGCCACATCCCTAATATATACATACATACGTATACATATGCAAAATAATGCGTTAGTATACAAAAAATTTGAAGAATTGATAAAGTACCTAAAGATTTTTCCTTATACTATTTAATAAAAAAATGTTAATCCGCTCCGAAAAATTCCGTTTTTGCTCCGATTTTTGGAGTCATTTACTCCCGAATCGAGTTTCAGTAGTCCGAACGCTGCTGAAAATCCTCCAGATAAACCTTCAACATAGTAAGGTGGCTTCGAGCAAACTCATCACATTAGAGGAGGAGTCGATCGACGTGGCGCCAGTCCAGGAGCCATGGCTTTCATCGGGGGCAAAGGTCTCTGGACTGAAGGCGCGTAACGTCAATGTGCACTACGCAAGCTGTGAGGATAGGGTGAGAGCAGCGATCTTGGTAAGGAAAAACTTGTAATCATATACTT
This sequence comes from Rhagoletis zephyria, assembly GCF_001687245.7. NCBI lineage: Eukaryota > Metazoa > Arthropoda > Insecta > Diptera > Tephritidae > Rhagoletis > Rhagoletis zephyria. The sequence continues at coordinate 200,523 of NW_016157601.1, read as the reverse complement.
TTCATTTAATTTCATTCTTTATTTTTTTATTAGATACAATAAGTTTACATTTGGTTAAAGAAAAGAAAAACACACAGCATGTAAATAACTTGAATAAGAAAATAGATAATGGCAAAGATTGTTCAATTTATTAGGTAATGCCATTTCTTCTAGTGAAACTAAATATTGTGGAGCACTTAGTGAAAAAACAAAACAAAGTTAAAAACTAAAATTTAAATAAAAAAACAATAAAATAGAGTGGGATAAATTAATGCATATCAATTGAAATATCCAAAGTAAGTTTTAAATATAAATGTAAAACTTTAGGGGTTATTGTAAAATATTACCAATACGGTAGGTTGTAGTAAAACTTCAATTTCATCATGGTTAAAACATAGAAGCCATAGTTTTACCTCTTTCAGATATATGGTTAATAGGGCGGGTCGAAAATCTATTTTATCTCAAATCCTTTGGTGAATAGCGGAAATATATTGGATCATGAAGTCAACAACAAGCCTGCAAAATATCAGTATTTTATTCTAATTGTAAGAGCCCGCGCATCGACCGCCAAGTTACCCACAGCTCACTAGTCGAATAAGACCAATTCTTGTTAAAAATTCTGGGTTCAGCAAAAAGGTTTGGTGCATATTATTAGATAATGAATCCGTTAACGCAAAAGATGAAGTCAAATATCATTTCTCGCAGCCCTTTAGCTTATCGCTAATCTCAAGGTTATATGTTCTCAATAAAATTTTAATTATTCTATTGATAATTGCACTGGCCTATAGTTAAGAGATGTAAAGAACAGAATTAATATTGGTGGCGTGCATTTTGGTCGGTGGTTCCAAATATTCTAATCTTCTTTTAAGATTAGCTATAGTTTGCGAATTTTACAAATTTATGAACAACTTCGGTAGGTCTAATAGAAAAGCCATTATATTCCATCATCGTGGACAAATTCTGTTTATGCAAATGAGTATGGATGGAAACGCTGAACAGGCACAACTTCTAGAAACACTAATTAGTTTACTTATGTTTATGCATACAATATAAAAATTGCAAATATAGAAAAATGACAAAAAATTGTGTTCAACATTTTTTGTATTTTAAAATAATTTGTTTATAATCAAATTATTATTATAAATCAGTAACAATAAGTCTCGCCTTCAATTTGGCAATTATTACGTACCGATCGAGTAACATTTACCAAAGTTATGTCGAAAAACTTAAGTGGATCTCCAGTTTTTTTCTAATAAAATTTCTCTTCAATTGTATAAATAACCTTTAAATGAAAGAACCGGATTAAATAAAAGTGTGCCAGGGAGTGACTTTTTTCGTTGAAGCTGAATGCAAAGCATTATCGTCCAATTGGAGAGTCCTCAAAAGGATTTCCCAGGACAGGTTAAAGACTATTGCAATTACTTACAATCACTTTTCACATAACGGAATTAACTAAAATATTTGTGTATATCTAAACACTTATTGCACGTCCCCTACTTTCATATAACGGCAAATTTAGAAACCGCGAAAAATGTGCATCTTCGGTGACTAATGAAACCATTCTGCACCAATTTTCAAGACTGCATAAATGGACTTAAAATGGGCGTTTCTCGCCCTAATTGTATTATATTAATGTATGTAAATACCTATATGCTTGAAACTACTATTAACTTATCTAACGATTCCTAATCTTTGACAATACATGTTTGGCTTCATTCACCTCGACCGTGAAAACCGACCAAATCGGCGTGACCAAGTCCATGGTCCTTTTAATATTATATAAACANGTATTATATTAATGTATGTAAATACCTATATGCTTGAAACTACTATTAACTTATCTAACGATTCCTAATCTTTGACAATACATGTTTGGCTTCATTCACCTCGACCGTGAAAACCGACCAAATCGGCGTGACCAAGTCCATGGTCCTTTTAATATTATATAAACATCCGAAAACATTAAAACATTTGAAATAAATCTCGTCTCACTTTTTTGTAATGAAGTAATGAAGAATTGAAAATTTATAAGGGAAAACTACAGTTTTTGTAAGTTTTATCTTAATATCTTAAAAACCTGTAGACTTATTAAAAAATAATAAATGAACGTGAGGTACTAAATTTAATAACCCTTAATTTGATATATCGTCCTGTTTATAACAATTAACGCATTCCATAGATATTACATGCCAAAGTTTCATTTTCAAAATTCATTCACTTTGATTCAATTGCGCGGACTAGAGATAAGTTTTAAATTAATCTTTCGTGGCCAATAACAATTGGCTTAGACCTAAGACTGCATAATATCACAGCGCACGGCTGTGCGCGCGAGTGACAAAAGCAGCCACAGTAGCATGCTGAAATGACTCGCTTATATATATTTACACGAGATTTGGAAGTTTTTATCCAGACGCCCAATCGACATGTTTGAGNTGCATAATATCACAGCGCACGGCTGTGCGCGCGAGTGACAAAAGCAGCCACAGTAGCATGCTGAAATGACTCGCTTATATATATTTACACGAGATTTGGAAGTTTTTATCCAGACGCCCAATCGACATGTTTGAGGTATCGTTGGAAAGGTCTTGCAGAGTGTCTCCAGAATTCTTAAAAATTTGTCTTTTGCGTTTATGAAATATAAATATGTAATAACGTTATCACCAGAAAACTAAAAGTCGGGGTGCTGAAAATATAAATTTCGGGCATTTTCTCTAAAACTGGTCAGTCGATTTTATTCTAAGTTTCCTCAAGTCTAGCCCAAAACCTTAGCTTTCATTTGATATATGGCTTATTTATATCTGGGAAAACTCTTGTTGTGGAGACATTGCGATTGAAATTGAAAACAGTCGCTCCAAATAGCGACAAATGGTTAAGAATTAACATATTCATCTAATTTGGTTACTTTAAGTTACCAACTCTCTGCAAAAAACTGTCCAATTCCCGATTGCTACCTAAACCGAAATTCCCTGTAAATCGGGGGAATTTCTCGCGAGTTGACTTCCCTACATGCGATATATAATTTGTAGACTGTGTATGTCGACGGACGTGCTTTGTTGAAATCGGCCAAAATCGCTTAGCGGTTACAGGAAGAGGAAGAAGAAGTATGTCGCTTTTGATTTTTGAAGTGAAACTTCTTTAGCGGCGGTTGTTTGGTTGGGAGTAAATTGGCAAATTCAGCGGAAATTGCACACGGATCTGGTTGGGACAGAAATGATGCAACGGAAGTGATGCAACGGAAATGGTGCAACGGAAATGATTGGGGCTGAAACAAGTACTTCTTGTGTATATGCAACGGAAATGATGCAACAGAAATGATGCTACGGAAATGGTGCAACGGAAATGGTTGGGGCTGAAACAAGTGCTTCTTATATGTATGCATATGGTATATGTAAATTTAACAAAAATTTGCTAACAAAAGGTTAAAGAATAACACTTAGTTTTCAATACAAGAATGAAAGTAAAGGTGACTACGTACATAAATGAAGAAAAGGATAAAGGCAAAGGTAAAAATAACAACAAAAACAAAGATGCGTAAAGATAAAGGCAAAAATGAAGACCAAGGTAAATCTAAACACTTTACTTATATATAAAAGAACAAATGTGAAGGGGAATATGTAGCTTAAAAAAATGATGAAGATAAAAGTAAAGACAAAGAGGAGGATGAGGATACCGATAAAAGCAAAGATGAAGATAGGGGACGAAAGATTAATAAATAATATAAAAAAAACTTTTTAATATACAACGCTTTTATAAATGGACTAAAAAGTAGAAAATAATACTTCTCAGTCCCATAGAATTTGTTTTGATAACTTTTGATTTTGAAATTTTAGCAAAAGTCATTATAAACAATTTATGAAATTGAAAATGAAAAGCGTGGGGCGCATGTAATACACTTGAATTGATATGAAAAGTAATATATGAATGTATGTATGTGGGTATATGAATAACGACCGCTTAAAATCGATTTCAAAGTTCTACTTTCGCTGTAGAAATTTTAGGTCTACGTTATGTAGTTTGACTATTGTCAATTAAATCGAATGCTTTGTATTGCATGCGCTCCACGTTTTTCATTTTCAATTTCATAGATTGTTTATAATGACTTTTGCTAAAATTTCAAAATCAAAAGTTATCAAAACAAATTCTATGGGACTGAGAAGTATTATTTTCTACTTTTTAGTCCATTTATAAAAGCGTTGTATATTAAAAAGTTTTTTTTATATTATTTATTTTCTACTTTTTAGTCCTGTCTGAATAAAAGTTTGCAATAGATATTAAAATAATTCAACGATATTAATAGAAAGGTGCACACACATGCATTTACATATGTATGTACATACAAACGAGCACCAATTAATTTTATTTAAAGAAATGGCGTGTCGTCTATTTCCGCCGATATGCGTGTATAAACCCTCCTCAAAGTCTAGCCAAAAAGCCAGCAACTCACACAACAGGTTCCCCAGAGCAATTCGCTCGAGAAAGTGGTACCCGGTACACGTAATACGCGGCACACAGCACAACAATCCTCCAAAACAGGCAACCCGGCCCAAAATTACCACCGTAGAAGGCAGAAACCCCGAGCGGCAGTGCAGGAGCCCAAGAATTACCCTTAAAACGGCCACAGGAGCTTAAAAAGACCAACTTGTCCCCAACTGGTCCGAAGGTAAGTAGTTTCCGACTAGTCCCAAACTGGTTCCCAACTGGTTCCCGGACTACCCCGACTGGTTACCAACTGGTCCCACGAACTAGATACCAACTGGCCCCAAAGTGGTTACCAACTGGTCCACCTATACCTCAAGTGGTCCACAAGTCACTTCACTTACAAAGCATTCGATTTAGTTGACAATAGTCAAACTACATAACGTAGACCTAAAATTTCTACAGCGAAAGTAGAACTTTGAAATCGATTTTAAGCGGTCGTTATTCATATACCCACATACATACATACATATATTACTTTTCATATCAATTCAAGTGTATTACATGCGCCCCACGCTTTTCATTTTCAATTTCATAGATTGTTTATAATGACTTTTGCTAAAATTTCAAAATCANGTAATTACAGAGGAAAGGATATAGAGAGAGACACACAGACTCAATCTGGGAACTATTTTTGGATTTTAGAGATTTTCGGGATTCTCGAGATCTACCGATAAAATAATCGAGATTTTTATCGGTTTTGTTATCGATTTTGTTATCGATATTTATCGACTTTGTTGGCGATATTTATCAATTTTGTTATCGATTTTAATATCGATATTTATCCGATTTTGTTATCGATATTTATCGATTTTGTTATCGATATTTATCGATTTTGTCATCGATATTTATCGATTTGGTTATCGATATTTATCGAATTTGTTATCCATATTTATCGATTTTGTTATCGATATAAATCGATTTTGATATCGATATTTATCGATTTTGTTATCGATATTTATCGATTTTGTTATCGATATTTTTATCGATTTTCTAATCGATTTAGCTACCAATGGTATTATCGATGTTGCTATTGAAATTTTTATCGAATTTGTTATCGATTTTGGTATCGGTATTTTGATGGACGTTATAATCGATTTTGTTATCGATAGAGTATAATGATAAAAAGGAAGATAATGGAAAAACAGAATAGCATGAATGTTATTAAAACGAACATTGGTAGAGGTAGAGATCGTCATTGATAGAAAAAAAGCGAAAAAATATAACCTTAAGCAAAAGCAGATTTGTGTATGTATAGATAGATAAGTAACGTAAGTTTCACTTCTACAGTGTGGCCCAGGCGCACTTACTTTTTTATATAAATCTTTTTATTTTTGCTGGTTTCTTTGTTTTCATGTGAATAAGTATATATTCTTTATTTACATAAGCATATACATATGTGTGTATATAAATATTCAGTGTGAATGCTATGATATCGGGGCGGGATATTTGGTGAACCGAGCTAGAGTTATTGTGATTAAGTACAAGCGCTGGTATCAAATATCGTAATTTCAACTTTCCCTAAACTACCTTTGCATGATAAACAGGACTGTCTTTCCCGATTTCAAACGTTTTCGATTATATGCTGAGTTAGGTCTATAGCATTCTTATTTATTGTTAAAAGATTGTTGTAACTATTAACTTGGAGTAAATTAGCATCCTCAGTTACTGTAATATCGGAATTTTCGTATTTCTGAAATTTACCGTTATACGGGAATAATAATAATATTTGAATAATTTTTAAACAATTGCTTTTCCGGTATTTAAGTTTTTTTAGAAATTGATAAAGCGGTTATATTACGTTCTCATTGAGCCATTAACTCGAGTTTAACGTTTTGAGTTTATGAACAACTGTCAAGAGTTCACATTGGGGTGTTTAAGAAACTCAGAGTTTAATTTGACATTTTTTTGTTTACTTTTTCTTATTCTCATTTAGTCTGTTCCCGTATTACAGGAGTTAACACACACACACATAAGTCTAGAATACCAAGCGTTTAGCTATAAAAAAAAAACAAGAAATAAGGATCGATAGAACTTTTTACGCTAATTTCAACCATACCAAAATTGTTTGGTGCAAATAAAAACCAAAGCCAATAAAGAGGTTAAAGTTCAACTTAACTATTTCTTATGTGTTTAATATCTCGGAAACTGGTTAACCGATTAAAAAATTATTGATGCTAGTTTCAACATAATTTAAATGCCTTTTATGCAAGGTATATACTATAACCAGTTTTAGAACATTTAAAAATATATATTTTATTTTATTTTGTTTTTTGGTATTTCTTGACTAAAAATATAAAAAGGCATATAAATTATATACACTCATGAAAGAAAAATTAATTATCTTTATTTTAACGTCATTAGTTTTTTAATAGGTTATGTTGTTCAGAAGATATTAATATTAAAAAAAAACCTGAAAATTTAACTTTAACCATTGATATCTTTTTTATATTTTAATTTCGCCAGGTAATTTTGGTAGGGTCAGCACAAAAAGTTCTGTCGAGCCACATTTTTGGTTTTTGCATCGCTAGATTGTTGATATTCTAGACTTACGTGCACAGAACGACTTCGGACTAATTCTGATTAAATCCTGCAGTGCGGACACAGACTAACTGTCGGCAAGTTGGTTGCAAGTTTGGATTATCAAAGACACAAATCGAATCGGGTCAAAAAAAGGGTTGCATTCGCATAAACTCCAAATAAAAGTGGTGTTTAAGGAGAGTTTAACGAAATTTTTTGTATGGTAAACTCCGAGTTTAAGAGTAGAGTTAAGGCTTAAATCCAAAATGGCCCATAACACGAGTAAGTGGCTCAATGTGAATGCCTTATTACCGAGATACACATATGTATGTGGTCATAAGGGCGCCACGCCCACTATCCAAACATTTATAGTAAGCTAATTTTCTGCTAAGTGGTTATTGCAATCATCGATTTTAGGGCAATTAGCATTAATAGTAACTGATTTATTGCAGTTATGGTTTTTCTGTAATTTACAGTTATATGGTAGGTGGGCATGGTCATTGCCCGATTTCAAAGATTTTCAACAGTTTTCTTAGCTTGACCCTAGGCAAGACTCGTACCGATTTTGATAAGGATTGGTGAAGCGGCTACTGACATAAAGCATTTCATCATAAGTGGGAGTGGGAGTGGGTTACGCCCATTTTTTTGAAATATTCAAAATAATATTAATTTGTACCAAAATTCTACTTCAAATATTAATTTCCAACAATTTGTATCCAATATTTACTGAAATATCGTAGTTCTTGCATTTATTTATTAAATCAAATCAGAACAGACATTAAAGAAAATTATACTTAACAACAATAATTAGTATGAATAATAAAAATAGAAATAGAAATACAGCTAGTACAATTGAAATTATGTAGATACTAACAAAATAAATATTTTAATTGATAATTGAAATTCACAAATTTGGACTAAAGTACAAATGCCTATTACGGTATGCCTATTACAGTATCCGACGGATGCCATCCGCACGCATCTAATCAGATTTGCACTGTCGGAATAAGCGAGTGCGGAAGATTAGATACGTGCGAATGGTATCTGTCGGACCGGAATAGGTCTGTTTCTGAGGGATCCCATTCTGATGAATCTAATACTTCTCATTCGCTTGTTATGACAGAGCGAATCGGATTAGATCCGTGCGGATGGCATCCGTCGGATACCGTAATAGGCATGAATAACGGGTGAATACACCAAAACTGCGACACTTTGGGAAGCTTATAACTTACCCAAAAAGATTTCAATATTTTGAAATTCAAATACCATAAGCTGACCATGACCTTAGTTGGACGTAGAAGAAATTTCATTTGAATTTGATTCCTAGTTGAGTTAAAAATGGCAACCGAGTTAGAAACGAGACAAACAATTTTGCACGAGTTTATAAATGATCCGGCCTTAAGTACACGTAAAATTGCTAAAAAACTAAAGTTTGCACTATTTGACAGTTTGCAGGGTTTGCAGGGTTTTACTCCGTACAAATAAGGCCTGGCAGTTACGAGAAAACCACGGAGCGGGGGTTAGCATGGTCAAAGTGATAAAAACAGTGCTCGGAAGGTCCTCAGTGCGTTTTCGCGAGATCCGAAAGTTTTGTCGCGTTATGTTGCAAAATCTGTACGGAGATCGCAGTTTTTCGTACAAAAGGTAAAGCGCATAGCTTCTTTGAGATGTTCTACAGCTCAAACAGCGCACACTGGGTTATTTCACACTGATTTAGCGAATTAATTCAAAAAATGAAATTGAAATATGTTTAAAGTATTTGGTACCACGTAAAATTAGACAATATTTCACATCACTAACTTAAAGTATTTTTGTTCTATCCTTAACCGTTTTCCAACACTAAGCTCCCAAAGTTGACTATTTATAACAAGTTTGTTAGCAAGAGGTGATTTGTGTAATTTCGTAGGTGACTAAAGTATTTTTTCGTAATAATTTCCAAAGAAAGATTTAAAGTTAATATGGAACCTTCAACCTCAGGTAGTTCAAGTGTTTATATTGTATATTTGGGTTTGAAAAAAAGTGTGTTTATATTTTTAATTGATTTTTGTTTTAAACCTTAAAAAAATTGGTATTTTTCATGTTTATATATACATATGTTTTTTTGTGCGTGAGTGTAGATTATAATTTTGCATTTACCATAATCTGTGCATATTGGACTAATATCCAAAAAAAAAAGTTGCCCTTTTGTGCCTTTTTTAAAATATTCAACTTTTCATCATAAACTCATTGCAATAATATAAGAACAAGCTTACTAAAGTATGGAAAAATGTATGTACCAAAGTCATTTAATGTTATTTGTTGTTGTTCTTATTGCGGGTAAGTTGTTTTCTTTATGAACCCTACATTCAGCACCCAGGTAAATGTTTTTTCCTCTTGTTTACCCTTAAACTTTACGATAAAATTAATAACTGCGTAACCGTATTTTTGTTAGATTTTTTGTTTAGGTTTACATATATTTTGTATTATTATCATAGTTAGCTGTTAAAGTTGGGTAAATAAAATTAAAAATTGCAACACAAATTCAATATAGAGGGTGTCATATGTACAAGTAGAACGGAACTTCTTTACATGCATGTATGTGACTGTTCTTGTAATAATATTGTCAGCAACCTACATGTCACGTAGATAACAGAAGTGTTGACAAACGAAAGCTAGAGATGGTGGAAGGGAATGCAACTCAATTCGGGTTTTCTTTAAAAAAATTGTTTTCCATTTTAGGAGTAAATTCTAATTCGCTTTGTATAACGCGCCAGAGCCTATATGATATTATGCGGAACTCAAGTTGCCAAAATTTTCAAGAAAGATTCCAATATTTAAAAGATGAGTTGAAAAAACGATTTAAGCCCACAGATGAGAATATGGATGAATTTGATAACCGAGTGAGAATGTTTTTCGTGGACTTTAAGTCTCGTTGGACACGATCACACAGAGTAGAAGAGCGTTTTTTCAGAGCAAATCGTAGTTGGTTAGATTCGGGCATTGCTTTTATTAGCTGCCGACGAAATAAGCGTGGTCGGAAAGAGACATCCTTTGAGTTATCTGATCAACGCACTAAATATAAAAAAACTAAAGATCTACGGGAAAAAACTCCACTTTCCATGTTGGCTTTCGCTACACAGGTAAATTTAAGAGCTTCAGGAAATCTTGAGGCATCAAAGCTTGTCCATGAATTGACAACTGCATCTCCATCAAGGGCTTCTAAATATATACAAAGTTTTCACGAGTCAAAAGTAACGAAAATGAGTAATGAAGAAGCATTAGTTGTGTTGATTGAAGCTCAGTTAACTCGTCATCAGTACAATGTTGTTAAAAAATCCGCTTCAAAAATATTTCCTTCATACACTGGTGTTCAATCTGCAAAGAAGCAATGTTATCCTAGAACTGAGAGCATTCATATTTTCGAAAACTTAGCAGTAGTAGACTTGCAAGCCCTGCTTAATCACACTGTTGAACGATTATTATTACTTCAAAATGAAGTTATCGTCACTCTAGATAAAAGTAAGTTGTCTAAATTATGCTTGTATACGAAGTGGGGCTTTGATGGTAGTTCAGGTCATAGTTTGTATAAACAAGCTTTCCATGGAGCAGAAGCAAGCGATTCATCGGTTTTTATGACTTCCATTGTTCCAGTTAAATTGGTTTGTGAGGAAAAAATAATATGGCAAAATCCTCGACCCTCTTCCACCAGATTTTGCAGACCTTTGAGAATGTCATTTGAAAAAGAGTCCGCAAGAGTTTCAGTAGCAGAAAAAAATAGAGTAGAAGAGGAGATAAGGGATCTTTCTTGCTCTATTGTACCGTATGGCGATAACTTTGTAGAAGTGAGACACACTTTAATTTTATCAATGGTAGACGGAAAAGTTTGCAATGCCTTAACAGAAACATCCTCTACCCAAAAGTGCTACTTGTGTGGCGGAATGAGTAGAGAATTTAATTTAATTGACAAAATGATCGAAAAGGAGGTAAAAATAGAAAATTTACAATTTGGACTATCTACATTACACGGATGGATAAGGTTTTTCGAATGCCTTCTTCACTTGTCATATAAGTTACCAATAAAGAAATGGCAAGCCAGATCAGAAAGTGATAAAAAAGTCGTAAATGAAAATAAAAATCGAATAATAAAGGAGTTTAGAGAAAAAGCTGGATTAATCATTGATCAACCAAAACCTGGATGTGGAAATAGTAATGATGGAAATACAGCCAGACGTTTCTTCCAAAATGCAGAACTATCTGCAAGTATAACGAAAGTTGACTTGGAGCTGATAAAAAGAATGCATACATTATTAGTGGTGGTTACTTCGGGATATGAAATAGATATAGAAAAGTTTCGTGATTTTGCACAAAACACTGCCCGATACTTTGTACAATGTTATCCCTGGTATAACATGACTCCAACTTTACATAAATTCTTTATCCACGGACCGGAAATTATAGCACACGCTTTGCTTCCAATTGGCCAACTATCAGAGGAAGCACAGGAAGCTCGAAATAAAGATTTTAAAAGATACAGGGAGCATTTTTCTCGCAAAAGTAGTCGAACAAAATGTAATGAGGATATATTAAAGAGATTTTTAGTTACTTCAGATCCATTGATTTCAAGTAAAACAAAATTACCTGCAAAAAAATCTAAGAGCTTGCCGCAAACAGCTTTGGAACTTTTGAAATCAGCTCCTCCAGCAAATCCTGATGATGATGATAAAGATGAATCTGATAGTAGAGATACTGATGATTATAGTAGTAGTGACAGTGATGATTATTAATTTGTTATTCCTGATGCTTAAAACCGTAGCAATAATGTATGATCATATAAATATAAGAATAGCAACATAACTTTCAGTTTATTTGCTCTTTGGTAATACTATGTAATCCTTCGTAAAAAAAAAATTCCCACTAAGCCGTTTTCGGAATTGACTTTTTTTAGTAAACACGATGCAAATAATATAAATCAATCCAAATTTGTTCAATGAAATGTACGTTTGAATTGATCTACAGTTTCAGGGACAAATACCCCACTGTGCAGCGCCAGACCAAGGCGCAAAGCAGAATGTTATAGCAAAATCCCGCATTCGGAAGTTGTATGAATTCTAAATTAAAAAATACAACTGCATTGTTATGGACTACGAAACTTACTGCTTTTAAAATTCAAAATATATTGCAGGTCAAGATTTTTATACTGCTGCAAGTCGTCAAGATGCCCCTGAAAGTTGTAAGCTGAAAATGAAGTCCAAATTTCCAAAAAACCACATGGGTTGGCAAGCTATATGTTCCTGTGGCCGTAAGAGCAGCCCTTTTTTTCCCATCCGGGACAATGAATGATCAAGTTTATCGGGATGAGTGCCTCAAAAGGCGTCTTCTGTCATTTATCAACAGATAAGGAGTAGGCCACTGTTTTAGGCGGACATGGCAAGCTGCCACTATGCCAAGGACACATTGCCGTGGTATAACGCAAATAACATCAATTTTGTACCTCACGACTGAAATTCACCCAATAGCCCAGAGCTACATCCTATTGGGGAATATTGGTCAATTGTCAAAGGAATCTTGAAGAAAACAGGGGAAACAGTAAAAAATATTGAAGAGTGCAAAATAAAGTAGTTGTGCCCATCGCGTAAACTGGATGATGCATTCGTGTTGGACATGATGGCACGTGTGCGATGAAAATACCGATCACTTGCATATGGAGCAAATAATAACTAATATTTTAACATTTTAATAACATCTAAACTTCCAAGTTATATAACAAAAATAATAATTTCAGAGCCTTCTAGTTTGTTTCTGGTAGTAATTTCTAAGTGTCGCAGTTTTTGTGTGTTCACCCTTTAATACAAGGCAATAATATTAAAACACGTGTGATGTATTAATTTGGGTTATTACATAGATAATAATTTTTTATTTGCGTTTGAAATGAAAGTTCGGTACCAGAGAGGTCCAAATCTATTAAGTTCGAGATATAATTAAACTCAGACAACGTTCTAGTAAGTGGCGCATTAGCTATGTAGACTGTCTTACAAAAGCCAAGACGAAAAACCTTAGTACGACGAAAATTTCTGCAGGGAATATTGAAGTGTATTCTCTCTAGCAGAGACGGGCAGGCAGCTTTGCCGTTGACGAGATCAAAAATAAATGAAACTGCCTGAAGAGTACCTCTGTCACTTAATGGAAAAAGACCGATCAGTCGACAGCGAGATTCGTGCGATGGAGAAATTTGTTGAATGCAGTGCGAAACAGAGATTTTTTGAACCCTTTCCACTCGCTTTATATGTACCTCATGATGTGGCCTCCAAATAAAGGAAGCATAATCTAATTTGGAACGGACAAACGCTGAGTATAACATTTTAAGAGTATAAAAGCTGTGACAGACGGCAAAGCTTATGCATATAATCTGGCACACATATGCGCATAATACTTTTGACCTAACAGACGGCAGTTATGCGGATAAACGAGCCGCAAGGTCGTGAGTTCGTGTCCCACGGCCAGCTGAATTTTCATTTATTTCGTTTTCATTCTTTGTTTTATAAGTTCTATATTTTTTTTACGTTGCTTTCAGTTGGTTGTTGTTGACTTTTTATTAAAATTCAACTCTAAAAATTCAAATTAACTAATAGTAAAATAAAAAATGTGATATAAAATAAAGCAAATGAAAATAAAATAAAGTAAAGTTAAATATATAGATCAAATACAAAAAAAATATATATATAAAATAAATAATAAAAACAAAATTTTTTTTCGCAATCGCTCCAACCGAGGTTCGAACCTGGTAGCTACAGGCTTGTAGCCCGTAACTCTTACCACTCGGCTCCGCGGACGCGGAACTCGCGTGCATTGTTTACTTACTTGTACAAAAGACAATAGCTGGCCGTTTTTACCAGTGTTGTCAACGAAAACTGCCCGGATCCGAGTTAATTCCCAAAAATTTCGTGCATTTGTTCGGCTGCTTATGCGCATTTTAAAGAGGAAAATGCATGAGTCAAAGCAAATAAAGGCTGTTTATGCAAATAAGCGAGCCCGTTTGTCAACCGTATTAGGGTCAGCGAAATGCGAAGAATGACGCCTTACAAAAGCAAGCATAGCAAGTGAATTAGAAACAGCATAGTAGAAATACGTAATGAAGTTTAACCTAAAATCGAAGAAAACTCCTAAATCTTTGATCTCATCAAGCGAAGCAAGATATGTGTTGTTTATATGATAAGATGTATAGATGGGATTTAGAAGCTTAGAGAAGGTGACTTTATGACATTTTTTAATATTAAGTGGTAGACGATTCATAAGACACCAGGAAAATAACGTATTAAGCTCAGACTGTAGGATAGCTGAGTCACTAGAATTTCTTATTTCGGCATAGATTTTTAGATCATCCTAGAGAAGAAATGTAGAAAAAGAGAAGCAAGAACAGATGTCATTTATAAATAAAACGAATAGCCCCAGTATACTGCCCTGAGGAACCCCAGAACTGACAACAAATTCTCTCGAGGAAGCCCCGTTGATGATAACTGTGCTGTTTCTCTTTATCAAATACTAGCAGACCCGGCGAACTTCGTCCCAAAATTAGATTTTTAATTTAAACATTTTGGTCCAACAGTTTCTCCAAAAATCCACATTTACGATTTGTACTGCACATTCTTCGGCTAATACTATGGTTTGGTGGTCGTTTGCCGCTTTAAATAACCGAACGAAAGTGTTATGTCCATGAGAAGTTCCCTGGTGGCAACAATGATCCGGATCTATAGTGAATGTGCCCGAGAAACCTTATCTTATAGTTGGTGGCAATTTCAAAATGAATGCGTATCCTTGTTCAAAAGAAATACAATATACATATATAAACTGAGATGAAATACCTTAAAAGCCAGTTTCGCGAAAGCAATTCAAGTGGGAAATTCTTTTTTCCGCCATGTTCTATATTAAATTCAATTAGAAAATAATAATTTTCCTTAAATTTCGACAGGTGGTGATTTGAGATTTACCACTGCACAACTCAACCCTGGTTTCTTCGGATGAAGTTTTAACGCATAATAATATTGGCAAATCACATCCATTGGGCCAATCGTAACATATGAGAGTTCGATATACTCAATGGTGCAACAGGTCGATTTAGTCTGACATTTACGGCACCTTCTCTAACTCTTCCATTTTTAGTAATAACTCGACCTCAGCACCATCTTGAAGCACTTTTTTGCAATTGGACTGCCTTTACCGTTTCCAATACATGTTTTGAATATACGCCAAAATGGATCATAAAAAAGATTTTTAGTAATAACTCAGCTCCAGCGCCAACTGGCGGATTAAATTGTGAAACTAAACTATCCAGAGACCCACTCAAACACACACACAAAAGTTTGTTAAAATCCCTCCAGCCAGTTAGGATTTCACTCGCAAATATACCTACAGAAGAATTATATACACATTCAAAGATAAGTAAAAGTCAGTATGTTTGTACTTTTCCACGCCCCTTTTTTAAAGATCCCATTTTTCTCAATGAGTATGGGATTAATTTCATATATCTCCATACGAAGTGTTCCAGTACTGTACCATGAACACTTCCAGAGATATGCAGTATGAAATTCGGCTTGTACGGTAGGTGCCACGCCCCCTTTTCCAATAGCTCCATATTTCCTCCATGACTATGCGATTAATTTCATATATCACGACCCCAAGTTCCAGTACTCTACCAAGAACAATTCTCCGGAGATACTTATTATGAAAAATTCGGTTTTTATGGGAAGTGCCACGCCCCCTTTTAAATAGTCTGAATTTTTCGTCATGAGTATGCGATTGCTTTCATATATCTCCATACCAAGTTCCCGTACTCTACCATGAACATTTCCAGAGATGTACAGTATGACAATTTCGGTTTGTATAGGAGGTGCAACACCGTTTTCCAACAACTCCAATTTTTCTCCATGAGTATGTGATTGCTTTCATAATTTTACCATGAACGCTTCCAGAAATAGGCAGTATGAAAAATGCGGTTTGTATGGTAAGTGCCACGCGCCCTTTTCAAATACCTCCAATTTTTATCCAAGGGTATGGGATTGATTTCATATATCTACATACCAAGTTCCAATACTCTACCATAAATACTTCCAGAGATATGCAGTGTGGAAAATTCGGTTTGTATGGGAGGTGGCACGCCCCCCTTTTCCAATAGCTCAAATTTTACTCCAAGAGAATGCGCTGGATTTCATATATCTCCATACCAAGTTCCAATACTCTACCATAAATACTTCCAGAGATATGCAGTATGAAAAATTCGGTTTGAAAGGGAGGTGCCAAGCCCCCTTTTGCAATAGGTCCAAGAGTATGCGATCGACTTCAAATGCGCCAATACCAAGTTCCATTACTCTACCATGAACACTTCCAGAGATATGCAGAATGAATATTCGGTTTGTATGGGAGGTGCCACGCCCCCTTTTCCGATAGCTCCAATTTTTTTCCAAGAGTATGCGATGGATTTCATATATCTCCGTACCAAGTTCCAGAACTCTACCATGAACATTTCTAGAGATATGGGGTATGAAAAATTCCGTTCGTATGGGAGGTTCCACGCCCCCTTTTCGAGATTGTTTTTAGCCGATAACCATCATTTGAACGTCTGCATCAGATGTCCGAAATTTCAAAAAAAATCGGTTCAGCCGTTCTCGAGCTTTGCGATATACATAGATGGATACAAGTTGCTGCTTTTATTATTGCGCTCACTTACGTACAAATAGCATAGCAGCAGGTTTTTATGCGTAATTATATACATACATATGTATGCACATAAATATGCATATACAAATGTAAGTGCTAACAGAAATGTTAGTTGCTCCTTGTGGCAACATAAACGACTCTACATACATAATTGCCTACATTATTTCCCCATGAACTGTACATACTTATTTGTTTTTTTAACATAAGAATCAACATTAACGTTAACATTAGCACGTATGTATATGTATACAAAACCCTTGCTTTGCGCTGTATTCCGTACGAATTAACAGCAGATGGCGCTCTCAGCGCTGTTATGTGGGCATGTGTGTTAGATTCATAGGATTTTTAAAGTCCTGCAGTTCCATTTTTAGGGAAGTATTTAAACTTTTTTGCCTAAGACAATGAGAAGCCCATCCAGAACCTATAACTAAAATTTCAAAAAAATCGGTACAGCCGCTCTCGAGCTTTGTGAACAGAAAAACCGGCTTTCCAAATATATATTAGTATATATATTATATATATATATATTAGTATAGATGAATTGATCCAATCTAGGAAGGTCGAATGAAACCCTATGCATGCCAATTTAGTAACTAAAATGTTATGGGAGATCTTATCAAACGCTTTGGAGAAGTCAGTGTAGATCGAATCGATTTGGAATCTGTTCCGAAAGCTTGCATGACAATCTTCAGAAAAAACTGCCAGATTGGATAACGTTGATCTAGCAGCTACAAATCCATGCTGACTAGGACTAATCAGATGTTTTACATTGAAATAAATCTTGTCCTTCAAAAAGTTTAGAGACTGCAGATAGTTTAGATGTTGGTCTAAAGTTTGAAATATCACTATTGCCACATTTGTAGATTGGGGTGACTGATGTCAACTTCCAATCATCAATAAAAATTCCTTCAGCCAGGGATTTATTAAAGATTAGCTTTAAAGGATGTACTAGAGATGTACAATTTTTTAGCAACGCTACAGATAGACCATCGACATCAGGTTGAAAAGAATTTTTTTCCAAGCCCTCGATGATGTCATCATCTGAAAGAACAAGTGAGCCGAAGTCAATGGGAGTAAACAGATTCCTAGATAGGTTTCGGCGAACGGCTTCCAAGTCATCTGCAGGAAGATCAACATCAGACACGAAGTTTGATGCGAAGAAATCAGCAAATAAATTTGTTGCATCTTGAAGGGAGGAAGCAGTGACGTCATTATAGAAAACGGAATTTTGAATACTAGAGGCTTTTTTCATCGATTTAATATATCCCCAAAAGTTCTTCGGATTAGTTTTTATGTTAATCTCAAAATTTTGAACGTATTTATTAAACAACGATTTATTTAAGTCTAGAAACTTTTTCCTGTGGGAGATATATAAGTCATAAAAGCGAACTTCCTTAGTTGACTTAAACTTCTTAAAGAACTTGTTTTTCAAATTCTTCAGATGTTTGAGATCTTTCGTGTACCAAGGATTCTTGTAATTCCTAATCGTAAAAACTGGAACGTGTCCGGAACACAGATCCAGCACTAAAGCTTTAAACCACTTCATTATTCCCGAAAGGTGAAATTTTCCACTCAATTTCACGTAAAGCAACCTCTAATATCTTAAAATCACATGCTGCAAAATTGAAGGAAGTTTTAGCGGTCTCAGAACATACTTCGAAAAATTCAACACATTCAAAATCTAGCACTAAGGGAATATGGTGTAAATTAGCCGGCGATATTGAAGAGGCAGGTTGCGAGTCGTCGCTTATAAATATTAAATCTAAAAAGCGACTCATTCCATTAGTTATACCATTAATCTTAGTTAAACCCATTCCCAATAAATTACCAATAAAATATGATTCCGTAGGAGTATTGATATTTGACGGAGTTAAAAATACGTTATTATCTAGGTATTGCCAACTTATCTTGCTTAAAGTTCCCCAAAACACATAATTGGTTATCCCCAATAACATTCTTAAGGGCTAACACATTATTAACATTCGACTATAAATACTTTCATTACTTAAAGGTGGAATATAAGAAACGCAAATAAAAAAAAAACGATCGCACACATAATTGGTCAAGAAGGATGTCGTTCTCCTCCAACGGAATAAGTGAAGCCTGACGATTACAGCGAACTGCTATCAGCACACCGCCGCCCCTACTACAACCAGTTTTAACCGCATCTCTGTCTTTACGGAAGATTGCGTAAGGTTCGGATCGAAGAACTCAGCATCGTAGAAATTTGAAATGAGCCAAGTCTCAGTTACAACAAAAACATCGTATTCAAGATATGAGCTCAGTATTCGCACATCGTCGGACTTGCTTCTTAGTCCCGAAGCGTTTTCATAGTAGATTTTTACAAGCTTATTAGGACAAGAATGAAGAGCTAATTCTGTGGTGGTTGATTTTCCTCCTTGCGAAAAAAACGAAACGGACGAATAGATACATAAACCGGCCATATCTCAGGCTTCAGCAGTTTCTCATAATTATGTTCACTAACGCCCAGCTTAAAGTTTATATACATAAGAGAATCCGCATTCGTTTCTTTTTTAATGAGTTTATAGCATAAGATGTGCTTCTTGTGTATTGTAGTGACTTTCGTCAAAAGTAGGTAAACGTGGAAGCAATAACCAAACGATAAGCCAAACAGACATATGACCGTTCTGGGGTCATAAACCCTTTAACGTTCATTCTTTTATTGCATTTCATTGCAGCGTATGCGACGACATATGATCACAAGACAAACCCAAGTTGAAGGTCCAAAAGCAATTGAAACCAAAATAGTTTGACACATTTACCAAATGTGTTAGTCATCGATTGGATATTGTTTTCAACGCTATATAAGTAGAAGTAAGTTCATAAGTAGTTCAGTTACTGAAAATCATTCAATAAACACTGTTGATTTTAAAACCTAATAAAACATAAACACTTTTCATTTTAATAAATCTAACTTGCTCTTTGGCACTAACCCATAGTGACAAGACAATATTAGATTGGATAGGCGGCTTTCTTGAGAGCTCTGTCCACAGCACAATCTATATAAGGCTAAGCACTTGATGGCAAAGTAAGGCCATCTATTTCAGTATGCCTGTATGCTTCTCCACGTATCCAATAATATTATCAGTCGAAACAGTCGGTGAGAATGAAGACAAATGTAACCACTTATAGCGTGCAGCTACCTCAAGCTCATTGCTCTCACTCGAACCAACTACGCGCGTTTGATTTCGCTTACGCATTCTCTTTTTACACGCAGCTACAATCCAAGCAAAATCAACAGAGCCTGGCGAAGAGTTCAATTGGTGCGAAGTAAAGGTCGGCAATGGCACGTTGTTGTGTGATACAACACACTTGTCGTTAGAAGATCAAGCAGCATTTGCACTACCACCAGATGAACAACCAGGTAACTCAGAGCTAATACGACTGCTAGGCAAAACAGACGGAGAGATAGACTCCGACGCAGCAGCAAAGTGGACGCAGCATTCGATGACGTCTGACGCAGAACATCAGCACAATTGCCGGTAGCAGACGTAGGCACAGCTGTTAGCGTTGAGTGAGCAGAGCTATCAGCAATTGGTAGCGCAGATGTGATATTAGCAGCAGAATCAACTGAAGTGCGAAGAGGAGATCACAAATACACACTTATCAGCTGGGTTTGAACATTGGCATGAGGTTTTTCGCATGATGATTTATAGTTACATGCGTTACCCATATTTTCACGTAACGATTTAATCTCAGCAGAGTGTGCGGAAAGTGCAGAGACCAACTCATCGTAATGCAAACTGTTGAGTAACACTCGAAATTCAGCATGCAGAGATTCAGTTATTTTCCTCAATTGAATATTGTCGTCATGTAGGGATTTGGCAATAGCAACTACTCGGACATTTTCAGCTCGAAGAGCGGAAATTTCGTTAAAGACAGAATGCATGGTTGAATGTTGATTGGTGTCAAAATCACCCTCCTTAAGCAAAGTATGAGTCGAAGAGTTCGATTTCAGCGCTGTTGGCATGAGAGTAGCAGGTAGATGCGCGTCGAATTGAATATTAGAAGAAGCAGAAATAGGCTGACTTCCAAAACGTCAATTGCTTTGCATACGTACATAGTATAAGGTTCCATAACGTCGAACTACAAAATATTGACAATGTATACTGTTCCAAAACGCAGCTGTAAAGTTATCGAAACGCATCGCTAGAGCAATCACTGCATCAGAAACAAAGTAGATGCTTCGTTTGTTATTGGTTAGCATTGGTGTACCGCAGTATAACAGTTTCCAAACATTGTATTGATACGTTTTGGAAGTCAGCCATATTTACCAGTTCGTTAGCACAATTAGAAACAGCAATATTATCCGGAACTATGAGAGGCGGCGAGCGAAGAGATTCGCGCCGAGCGGCCAAGCACAAATCACAAAAGAAAGGCTTGTTGGAATTTAGCAAAAACTCAGCATTAGTCGGTAAGATGTTGACACACTCAAGGTGAAAGGGTTCAATGCACTTTGCACATTGCACGTTGGACTGTTGATGATCGACTTTGTGGCCACAAACACAAGGCATAATGGTTGAAGTTGAGATTAAACAAAGCACAGGTTTGAAAAAGTTAGAGCCACTATCTCATTTCCATCAGACAAAAAATTTACCAGCTTTTAAGAATGTATGCAAATGAAGGAAAAATTATAAACTTCCTCGCGACGCAGACAAAAAGCAGAGTTTGCAAGAGCGATCAAAAACACGTCCGTACCGACCAGCTACTACCTTTTCGAAAATACCTTTATATGAGAAGTGGGCGTCGTTACAGTCCGATTTCGCCATTTTCAATACCAACCTACCTTGGATAAAGGGAAACCCATATACAGTGAACCCCGCTTAAGTACCTAACCCGATTAAGTAACCAACATTTTTGTGCACCGTGAATTTTTTTATGTAATCTGAAGAAACTCCCTCTCTTAAGTACCTCCCCGCTTATTTTCCCAACCCGCCTAAGTACCTAAATTTTTCGTACCCCATTTCCCATTTACTTATAATTTTCCCCTTTTAAGTGCTCTTTTAGGATTCCTTAAAATACTTACATACATATTCTGAAATTCAGTGGCAGCGCTACACACCTTCGGCAAAAAAAAGGTAAGTGCGCCTGGGCCACTCTGTAGAAGTGAAACTTAAGTTACTTATCTATCTATAAATACACACATCTGCTTTTGCTTAAGGTTATATTTTTTCGCTTTTTTTTCAATCAATGACGATCCCTACCTCTACCACTGTTCGTTTTAATAACATTCATGCTATTCTGTTTTTCCATTATCTTCATTTTTATCATTATACTCTATCGATAACAAAATCGATTATAACGTCCATCAAAATACCGATACCAAAATCGATGACAAATTCGATAAAAATTTCAATAGCAACATCGATAATACCATTGGTAGCTAAATCGATTAGAAAATCGATAAAAATATCGATAAAAAAATCGATAAATATCGATAACAAAATCGATTTATATCGATAACAAAATCGATAAATATCGATAACAAATTCGATAAATATCGATAACCAAATCGATAACAAAAACGATAAATATCGATAACAAAATCGATAAATATCGATATTAAAATCTATAACAAAATTGATAAATATCGCTAACGAAGTCAATAAATATCGATAACAAAACCCATAAAAATCCCGATTATTTTATCGGTAGATCTCGAGAAACCCGAAAATCTCTAAAATCCAAAACTGGTTCCCAGATTGAGTCTCTGTGTCTCTCTCTATGCTATACTGTGTCTACCTCTATTTTAATCTTTCTTCCCCTATCTTCATCTTTGCTTTTATCGGTATCCTCATCCTCCTCTTTGTCTTTACTTTTATGTTCATCATTTTTTTCAGCTACATATTCCCCTTCACATTTGTTCTTATATATATAAGTAAAGTGTTTAGATTTACCTTGGTCTTCATTTTTGCCTTTATCTTTACGCATCTTTGTTTTTGTTGTTATTTTTACCTTTGCCTTTATCCTTTTCTTCATTTATGTACGTAGTCACCTTTACTTTCATTCTTGTATTGGTCTTTTTCTAAGTGTTATTCTTTAACCTTTTGTTAGCAAATTTTTGTTAAATTTACAGATACCATATGCATACATATAAGAAGCACTTGTTTCAGCCCCAACCATTTCCGTTGCACCATTTCCGTAGCATCATTTCTGTTGCATCATTTCCGTTGCATATACGCAAGAAGTACTTGTTTCAGCCCCAATCATTTCCGTTGCACCATTTCCGTTGCATCACTTCTGAATTTGCCAATTTACTACCAACCAAACAACCGCCGCTAAAGAACTTCACTTCAAAAAATTCAAAAAATCAACGGTAATCTTTAGCCACTTAAAACTTGCACATTACTAAACTAAAATTGAAAGGGCAGTAAAACTTTATATTCAAAAAACTCTTCTGAGATAAAAGTTTGAAGTTTTGATGCATATTTTTAAGTGTTCTACAAAATCTTAAGCTTAGGTTTATATGGTATAGTTATACTATAAATATGTATAATCAATGACTTTTTAAAGACTTTAATTCTTGTAAAAATTATATACCATTGCTTTATCTATTTTTTTTTACAATTTTCTTTATTTGTTTATCTGTTTAGATAATGCTACGATCTTGGTTTTTAACTACGTATACTTCATTAAATGTTCATGTTTTATTCAAGGATTTACATATTTACGCAAGCTAACAAGAAGATGTATCTAATAAATAATTATGTACTTCGATGCGGGTACTTAAGCGGGTTCTTTTAAGTACCCAACCCGCCAAAGTACCTCAAAAAGCTGATATTTTTCGTGAGGTACCTAAGCGGGTTTTACTGTACCAAATTTCGTTGAGATATCTCAATTTTTGCTCGAGTTATCGTTTATCTCTATTCATTCTGAACATTTATGTATACATTTGTCTATATCTATCTCTATTCGTTTTGGATGTGCGCTCTGGTATAAAAAGGCAAGTGCAGCACCGTACTCGTGATAGAAGTGAAACTTCATAAAAAATAAAAAACACATCTGTGCAGCGCAGAGAATGAGCCGAATACAGTTGTTTATTGTATCTAATGTTGGTACCAATTTGCTACGTTTTTATGATTTTTCACATTTAATCTTTTTTTAATTTGTATTTATTTTTTTATACCAAGGATATGATTATCCTTTGTCGCTTTATTCTGTATTCGAATAATTATATGGTTCAATAGAATTGAATTCAGTGTTAAATATTTGAATAAATCATTTAGATTTAGGTAGCGTTTTTAACAATTTATTTGAGAAAAATATAAGATTTAGATTTTAGTTTGGATTTTCGTTGATTTTTAGTTTGCTATCCCAACATAATTGATATCAAATAAAACATCTCTTTGAGGTAAATATTTCGAGTGACGAAAGCTGAACTAGAAACACAAAATTTATGATATCAATTTCATGACGAAAATTATACGCATTTTTTTTAACTCCCCTGGAAACTGACGCAAAATAGTTTTATTTATTCAGAGCGTTGCAAAGTTCTGTCTAATCTTAGAAACACAAAACGAAACAAGTAAGAAAGCCGAACATTAAATACCCGGCGCAAGTATTAAATATATGTTTTTTCACCTTTCGGAAAGCTACCGCTAGATGGTAAGCCGGGGTGTATCAATTTTGAGT
>NW_016157601.1:148963-175368 GCF_001687245.7 Rhagoletis zephyria | reverse complement strand
TAAAATATCGCAGTTTTCGTATTTCTGGAAATTACCGTTATATGGGAAGTGGGCGTGGTTAAAGTCCGATTTCGCCCATTTTCAATACCAACCTACCTTGGATTAACAGAAACCTACATAACAAATTTCGTTGAGATATCTCAATTTTTACTCGAGTTATCGTGTAAACGGACGGACGGACAGGCGGATGGACAGACAGACATGGCTTAATCGATTTCTCTTTTCATTCTGATCATTTATGTATACATTTGTCTATATCTATCTCGATTCGTTTTGGCTGTTACAAACAACCGTTATGTGAACAAAATTAATATACCCTTGTGCACAAGTGCGCTCGGGTATAAAAATCAAATCATTAGTAGCGATTCGTTGCGCCAGTTTCCAGGGCAGTTAAAAAAATGCGTGTAATTTTCTTCGCGAAATTGATATCATAAATTTTGTGTTTCTAGTTCAGCTTTCGTCACTCGAAATATTTACCTCAAAGAGGCGTTTTATTTGAATACTATTACAATACGGTCAAATGCCTTTTATTTTCCCCATACAAAATCGACCCAGCATAATGGTTAATCTTCTATTGAGTTTTATATTTTTAGGAAGAATATTAAATAGCTTGCAAGATATGGTGTAAAAGTTACGAAAATGTGAGGTGCGTGAGGCAGGAACTGTGGCATAACCATTTGAGTTACTTCTTAAGCTATAACTAGATTATATTGGGCTTTGCATACTCCTCGAATGAGACCCTTTTGTAAATTTAGTAGCGGGCGTAGGATGTTAGTGTGGTGCATACCCAACAACTTATCCCATACTGCATCCTAGAGTGAAATAGCCCGTGGTATACCATTTTTAATATTTTATTAGAGCATAGTTTTTAAGACGATAGAATGTTCGTATCGCTGGCAATAAATATTTTTTGATAGCAGAAATGGGCGAGGTCCAACTTAAGTTTTGATCCACTATAATACCCAGATATTTAAATTCGGCAACAACTTCTACCCTGAAACAATTTTTATCACAAGCTATGTTACGATCAAAATTGATTACACTAGTTTGATCAGAACATGTATTATGACATGACTTGTGCCGCATGCAGTTATAACCGGGGACGTGAACCGGATGAAAAACTTGGTCGGTTCGGTTCAGCGCACAGTGCTTCCCTTCCATATGAAATGTGGGCAAAAATAGAATTATGGACGGATTTAAATGAAAATTCGCTTCTTAGTAAAGTTGAGGATGCTAAATTCAAAATTTACTTCCTTCCAATTTGCTTTTGGATAACCTTCATACTTTCACTGTAAATGCAGGTTGAAGTTTAAAATTTGGGTTCTTGTGGCATAAATAAGTTAAAAAATTAGATTTAAGATATTTTATTGCAAAACAATTACTGTAAAATATAGTATATGCAGTTGAAGTACTATTAAAAGACCTAAGTTTTACTCTGTACTACCGGAACAAATTAATAATAATAATAACTACTGAGCCCGCATGGCATTAAAACGCCAAAATTGAGTTTAACTTTTTAAACAGGTTGAAACACTATTTAAAACCCCAAAAAAGACATTTATCAGCGAAGACCCATGGTGTCGGTTTTTCTTCTCATAAAATTTCTAACCACTCTATACCGCTAAAAAGCTTTAGCTTCAAAAAATAATACGTTATTACACATCTATGCACAAACCCAGTTCTTTAATTTGAGTTCTCATTTTGGAAATTCGAGATAACGGTGTGTGAAAATCTAATGACCTTCAAAAAAAAATGCAGCAACCCAATTAAAAATATTATCAACTAAAGTTTTCTATAAACTCTTTTCTTTTACACTAATATTTCGATATTTCAATTAACTTGTGTATAAGCAGAGTGTCCAGATTTGGCGATTTGCGCCAATTTGGCGATTTTTTTTGGATATTTGCGCATAAAAATTTAGCAAATCGCCATTGGCGATTTTTGGCGATTTTTTCCCTTCAAATAAATTTTTTCCAATTATAAAAATATATAAAACTTACTTTTCCACGATAATTTTACAGAAGAAGCTAAGGAACTGCGTGATAAACTTGACTTAAGAAGCATATTGAAAGACTGTCAAAAATGTTTAATCACCCTAATAGAAGAACTCTAGAGACGATAGCCTAGTCAATTAAATACCACAAAAGTGTGTGAATCACAAGAGGGCGAGTTTCAGGGACCTGCCAATTCACTATTTGACTTTGAAGGAAAAAAAGCAGCGGAAACTGAATATTTAAATCTTTTAACGGTCCCATGCAATAAATTTTCTCAGAACCATTCCATCTGACTCTGAGGAATATTGAATAATTGCTTACCGAGTGAAAACCGCAATAAACAGGCAATAAACGCTGGTACACCAAACACAACAAAGCGAAGCGAGTTGAAGTGATTGCAGAGAGCATAGACAGCGTGGAGAGCTGCTACCTACCTGTTGGTAAGGAAAACAACCTGACAGTATGCAAAGTTGGACTGTTGCTGCGCTGCCGCTACACTGGTGAGGTTATAAAGCTTATCTTCATTCCTTTTGTGCTTTCTTGTTCGTTTTGTGGCTTTCTGTCGGTGACTAAGCACCTGATATTTGCACACAGGAAGAAAGTGAAGGAAGTAAGAAAGTGAAGGGTTTAAGAAAGGTGGAAGATGGCGTGGTATTGCGCTTACCGAAGTAGCAGCGTTACCACCACGTTAGGATTTAATTAATGTAAAACCTTTTTCTTAATGATTTCCATTTAATTGAACTTTTTATTTTTCATCTAATTTTCCATTTTATTTAATTTATCAATCCTTATTTTCATTATTGTATGTACATTAATTAATTGTTGAAAGTGTAAGTTCTTGTCTTAATTTGTTACACTCATACATTCATGATGCCGACAGAATGTAACGAATGTACTGCAAAATTGCTTCAAGTTGATGAAATGATAGCAAGCTCCGGGGGGTGTGATCACAATTTCTGTTTAAAATGCAGCAACATTAAAAGAAATGAGATCAAAATAATAGCAGAGAATATTAACCTAAAATGGTTCTGCAACCAATGTACGTTGTCAGATACTAATACGAAGTTTATAGAAATTAAACATTTAATTAACAAGTGTGATCAGTCAAAAATAAAAGCTTCCGATGTTAAGCAGATAATTGAGCAAATTTTTAGCAATAAATGCTCGCAAATAAAAAGTAGTATTATTACTGACTTCAACTCCTTTCTGGAGCACAACATTGAAGTAAAAATAAATGCAATGAAGAACGAGATCCTAACAGATATATCGAATGAGTTCCAAAAAAGTAATGAATTGCTAAATAAATTACGCGTAGCTAATGAGAATCTAAACCCCGAAACGTCATATGCTCAAGTCTCCAAGTTGAATGAAAACAAAATTCTTAGTAAACCAAGAAACAAAAACAAAAAAGCAAAGGAGACAAAAGAAGCACTAAAAAAAGTAGTTGAGCCTACGGAAGG
This sequence comes from Rhagoletis zephyria, assembly GCF_001687245.7. Classification (NCBI taxonomy): domain Eukaryota; kingdom Metazoa; phylum Arthropoda; class Insecta; order Diptera; family Tephritidae; genus Rhagoletis; species Rhagoletis zephyria. The sequence goes on along the minus strand of NW_016157601.1, from coordinate 171,914 downwards.
TCTTGTTAAAAACGCGAAAGAAATAAATCGCGGGGGAATAATTGTAGAATGCAGAAATAAAGACGCCTGTGAAAAGGTGCAACAGAAAGTAAGAGAGGCTATTGGAAACGAATTTGAAGCAAAGAAAACAAAAGATAAAAGTGAAATAAAGAGGATATTTAAGATTGTTGACATAACTGAGAAAATAAGTAATGATCGTCTAGTGGAATGTTTAACAAAGCAAAACTATGTATGTACCGGAAAATATTTTAAACTACTAAAAGTTTATGATAATGCTAATAGTAGAGAGGAAAGCTATATTGCATTGGTAGAAACTGATGCTGTTACTTTTGAAAATGTGTTGCAATAAAAGAATATCTTAATTGAATGCGACACTTGTGTATTTTATGAGCATTTAAATGTTTTGCGCTGCTTCAAGTGCTTGGGGTATAAACACAAAGCTAGCGAATGCATTAATAAGATAGCATGTAGCAAATGTGCTGGAAATCATGACAGTAAAAAATGTACCTCAAATATGGTTAAATGTGTAAACTGTAGCGAGGTGGTTAAGAAAAAAGTTATTGATGTTGATGTAAACTATTACGCTCTCAGTATAGATTGTCCGGCATATAAAAAACATACTCAACCAAAAAACAAATCCCGAATCTAGCAACGAATACTAAATGAATTAAATTGCATTTATTTAAATATCAGTATTATCGTTGCTAACAAATATGAACTAGAGCGTCTAGTAGAAATACAGAAACCCCATTTGGTTCTTTGCTCATAAAGTTGTTCGACAGAAGACATAACAAATCAAGAATTACATATTGAATCCTACAAATTAGTGCGGTGTAATTCACATAACAGGCACATGGGTGGTGTTTTAGTATATGTACAGGATTCAATTGAATATGCAATAAGTTATAACCATTCGTTTAATAAAAATCTGTGGTGTATAATATTAAAAATTAAAAATATATTTCCTAAATATCAAATAGGTCTTATATACCATTCGCCTAGTTCGAGCGATGCAGATTTTATTACATACTTACACGAAATTAGAAAAAAATAGCTGTTTAACGCATGATAATATAGTCTTCATCGGGGATTTCAATATAAACTTGTAATAAAGCACCACTTATAGCAAACAGTTAGTTGACCTATTTCCGTGTTTTGCTATGGATCAAAAAATAGATTTTTATACTCGAAAAGGGGATAACACTGAAACATTGATTGATTTGTTAATTACGAATAGTGAATTTATATATATATTTTATATATATAATAATATATCAAGTGTAATGAGTACTATGACATACTCTAAAGAAATCAGCGTTAAATTTATGAATAAGTGAAACGATTCTGAATTAGCAAACCTCAACAAACATAAGCTGAATCTTTACAACATTGCTTTACAATCAGGCGACTGGAATGAATACAATAATATCCGGCGTAGATACAAAAGGTTAATAAAGGTTAAGAAGACCAAATACATGGAACACAAAATTACCTGTAATGTCGGGGACAGCAAAGCTATGTGGAAACACCTAAAAAAGTGCATTTCTATGTCTAAGGAAACCAATGCCTTTAAAAGAATATTAATAAACGACCAACTTCTCACACATGAGGGTGAAATATCGCACTCACTAAACCACTATTTTATTGATAGAGTCATGGAAATCAGCAGAAATATTAGTGCTGGAATTGGGGACTTCGTAATCACGGTAATTATCGCTTCTACTTTTAAATTCCAAAAAATATATACAATCGACATTCTGAATATAGTAAGCAAATTCAAAAACAAATTTGGTGGAAAAAGCTCATATCTGCAGGAGTCATTAAAGACTCAATAACTTATACTGGATACTTTTATGCTCAAATTGTGAATGAACGCTTAGAGAAAGGTGATTTTCCAAACTTCTGGAAAACGTCGATTGTTGTACCAATAGAGGAAATAAAAAACAATATCAGGGCTGATGAGATTAGACCCATATATACATTACCATGTGACGAAAAAATACTAGAAACAGTGGTGAAAAACCAACTTGTACAGTACTTAGAAGATAATAAAATTGTTATTCCACAGCAATCTGGTTTTCGTAAAAGGCATTCCTGCGAAAGTGCTCTGAACTTGGTTATTGCTAACTGGAAAGAAGACTTGAGCAGGAATAAACATATAATAGCTGTCCTCTTAGATGTGAAACGTGCTTTTGAGACGATCGATCAAAATCTGTTACTAAAAAAGCTGTGCAATGTAGGTATTACCGGTATTGAACTAAAATGGTTTGAAGACTTTATTAAGCATCGAAATCAAAGAACAGCAATCGGATCATCACTGTCTGATAGAAAAAGAGTATAAATCGGGCTGCCACAAGGAATTGTGTTAGCTCCTATTTTGTTCAATATTTATATTAATGATATTACTGATTGCCTTAAAAACTGTGATATAAAATTATTTTCCGATAATACGCTGCTTATGCTTAGTGAAGATAATATATCTGAAATATCCACTAAGTTGCAAGATGATTTAAACAAGGCTGTGCTTAAACCGACTTAAATTGAACGTCGATAAAACTAAATGGTTATATCAAGATGTAATTTTGAGAGCACCAAGCTGCAGAATCTAAATATAAACAATTTAGGAAATTTTTGCACATGCAGCAGTACATAGCATGTATTTAGGCGCCTGGTTTTAGCAGACGCGCCTAAACAGAACCAATTGAAAGAGTTAATACATTAAAATACCTAGGAATAAAAATCGATGACAAATTGAACTTTAACGAACACATTGATTACACGGTGGGAAAGATAGCCAAACAATTATACTTTACGCAACAAAGGTGCAAATACTAAAGTAAAGGGTACAAGGCCATGGTATATAGATCCATAATTGAACCTCATTTCATTTACTGTCCCACCATATTTTTCATAATGAGAGATAGTCAGATTTATAAATTGCAGAAACAACAAAACCGAGCTATGAGATTCATTCTTATTAAACGCTATGACACCCCTATCAGAGATATGCTATCTACTCTAAGCTGGCTGAGCATTAAACAACAGCTGTTTTACTATACAATGAAATTTATCAAGAATATTATAGATGGCAACTTACCCGATTACTTGAAAAGCAACATTAAGTATGTCAATAATGTACATTGCCGCGGAAAACTGTAACATGGTGTAACACTTTTTATTTTAGCCACCGCTATCTTTACAAGTTCTAACGACTTTCATACTTTTGTTGTATATTCTTATTGGTACACCCCTACTCCCTCTCTCATAAAGATTTGAAGTCAATCCAACAACCATAATAAAACCAGCAGGCAAAAATGTAAATTAAGGCCAATGTTACAGTTTTGCACTCACTCTCAGTTTTGCAGTTTACAGTTATCTTTTACTTAGTTGGAAGTCAAATTACTTTTTTCTGTATTGTAATTTATTTAAGAAGTAATTACCAGTAAATAATATGGTTAATCAGGAAGCATAAATGTAAATAATAGATTTACTGCGGAAACGCGGGAAAGTAGGAAAAGTGGCAAAAAATTGTGGAGCTCGCAACATGAAAATGTTAAGACTGAGAAAAAATATAGCCTAAAATGTTATTAAGGAGAAAGGAAGTCTGCCAAAAAATATTACGGTCCGATATCTTGTGAACTTAGTAGCAAGTAGCGCTGCAGCCACTATTACAGAAGCGCTTAAGGTATTAAAATTGAATGCAAATCAGTAGACAGCGAGGCGAAGAATTTTCAAATTGAACGCAAAGGCATAATAAAAGAAGAAAAACCCATTTTGATCAAAATACATGTACGAGAGTGGTAGCATTTTGAGGGATCGCACGAAAACCGGACCGTTGCCTATTGGGATATGTTAGCCCTTACAGAATGCAATAAAAACACATTTTTAAGATTTAATTGAAGGTTAGTTGGTCTGACACGACTAAATTAATCGCTTTCAATCAGATGGCCGGGCATGGTAGTGGTTCAAAGACCCAAATTAAGCCTAAGCGCATCATGTAAGGCAAACTGTGAATCTCAGTGATCGGTCAATAATAGTTTGGGGTTGTATTTAAAAAATATTGTTGGTCCGTTAGTACGCATTATGCGTGAAGTTCAGTATCTGTTCATATTTCAACAAAATTTGCAAGATCTAGTCGAAAAATGAGAGTTTCTGCTGAAAAATCACCCAAAACATACTGCATATGTTCGCAAAGACTGGATGCAAAAGCAAAAATTTGCTATTTTGAAATTACCTCCACATCCGCGGATATGAATATTGTCGAAAATTTGCGAAATCAACTAAAAGCGCAGCTTACTAAGTATGCAAGTCTGTCCAATGGAGTACATGAGCTATGAAAGCAAACCAAGGATATATAGGAGGCTATAGCTCTAGAATTTTTACAGAGATACAAATAAGGTATGCCAAATTGCATCCAGGAACTAAAAAAAGCAAAAGTATATTGAACATTGTGTTAACAATCCTTTTTTTCGTGAAAATTGTCAAAAAGTTATTAAAAATATATAAGTGCAAAACTGTGACATATGCCTTAATTTACATTTTTGGCTGCTGTTTTTATTATTGTTGTTGGATTGACTTCAAATCTTTATGAGAGAGGGAGTACTAATAAGAATATACAACAAAAGTATGAATGTCGACAGAACTTGCAAAGATAGCGGTGGCTGAAATAAACAGTTTCGCTCGTCAATGTACATTCCGTAAATACTCGTAATAGAAATGACTTTAATCTACCTGCTAACAAAACCGAAGCAGATAAATGTAGCTTGTATTACAAAGGATTAAAATGTTATAATGAATTGCCAAATGAGGTTAAATCCAGCAATATGAATGAATTAAAAAAAAATTGTTTAATTATTGTAGGAGCCTTCTAATTTAGTGATACATGGGCAATCTTCCGGACTACCAATCGCAATGCACATACTTACAAAGTATACTGTTTCCCCACGCCAACTTGGTTATACCGTTCCCAAAGTTCATATGCATAACGGCCTTTATACCATGGCATGTATTGATACGATTCGGAATTTGGCCGCATTTTTCATCACTAAAATTGGTTGCTCATATTAGTAGCTTATACTGTATATTTTAGGTTAGGCTATAACGAGTATATTTTAAGAATTATGTATAAACTAGGCTTCATAAGGTGTAATAAATAAATAAAATAAAAAAATAAATCAAATAATCCTTTTTAATGCCGGCTTGTGGTCAGGGTGTTAATGGAATTAAAACACATTCAAATACATTATTTCCCAATATATTTCAATCTCCTCCGGAGATCGTCTTCAGGGGTTACAACAATTACACAAGTTTTTTTATTAACATACAAGAAAAAGCTAACACATAAAAAACATACATAAATACATACATACATTAATTAAATTTTAGCTCCACGACGTGCAGTTTACAACTAATATTACAAATGTCAAGCAGGTGCCTGTATATGTGGGCGCAGTTTTCTGTGTCCGGTTTGTAGTTTAGTCTCTTGTTTGGTGGTGTGTTAATTATGTGGAGCATTTCTAATGTGAAACGTTTATTATAGTGTTGTTCTTGCTGTTATATGCTCATAGCTTCAAAATCGGGATTGTGTCCGCTCTCTGCACAGTGATATTCTTGTTCTAAGTTTGTTCTTTGTTGTTCTTACATACTCGTTTTCACATTTGTTATTTTCATCACCAGCACATGGAATTGTTTCTGTCCATAGTTGTCACTTTGCTCTTCATTTGCTAAAAAACATACCAGTTGTATAGGCGGGTTTGTGTGCTTTTCTAATATTTTCCTTGCCATGTATGTCTGAAGCTTTTAATCTGTCCGAGAAACCTGGTACGTAAACTACCGATTTGTACGGTATTGCTGGTTTTTCTCTACTTTTCGCATTATTACTTGATTTATATGTTTTTATCATCTTATGTATCAGTCCAGTTGGGAAATCCTTGCTTTTTAGTATGTTTATTATCCGTTTTTTGTTTTCCGTGTGAAACACTACGTCACTTGTTATTACCATGTTCTTCGGGTGTTTCGATTTAAAATTTATCATGCGTCCTGAAGAAGTGGGCTTCTGTTACCAGTCAAGTTTTATTTTGTTGTCCATTTTGCATACCAAAGAATCCAGAAAAGGTAATTTGTTATCTGCTTCTAACTCCATCGTAAATTTGATGTCCTTATGATATGAGTTTAGTGTATGCATTGTTTTTTCCAGTTCGTCCTCCTTAACTATGGCAAACACATCATCTACGTATTTACTAAGTAATCTCGTGTTTGTCACTTTGGACCAAATTTCTTCCATAATAATGTCGGATACTATCGGTGATGCTGGAGATCCCATCGGAAGTCCTTTTAATTGTGTATAAACTATTTCTTCATACTTAAAATATCTGTTTTCTGAGATACAAAAGGTCAGTATTTCAATAAAAAGTTTTTTGGTATATCCGTGTGTTCCTTAATGTCATTCCACTTTGTCTGTATAGTCTGTATAGCCAAATCCGTTGGTATACTTGGAAATAGTGACACCACATCAAGCGAAACAAGACGTTCATCATCACATATATAGGAGTCATTAACCTTGTCTTTAAATTCTATTTAACTCTTTACATTAAATATGGATTCTGTTGTCAGGTTTTTTAAAACATTAGTCAAATATTTACATAAATTGTAGGACAGGGAATTGATCATTGAAAAAATAGGCCTTAAGGGCATGTTGTCTTTATGGACTTTTGGCAAACCATAGATGCGAGGCAGGAGAGCTGTGTGTGTGTGGTCATTTTGTATTTTTCCTTCTTATTTATAAGACCTAATTTATACAATTTGTCTACCAGATGATTGTTTTTAGTTTGTAAACGTAGCGTCGGGTCTTGACGTAGGATTCTATAAGTTTTTAAATCCCCTAATAAGTTGTCCATTCTCGACTGATAGTCTTTTTTCTCCATTGCAACCGTTACATTACCCTTGTCTGCATTCAAAATAATTATGTCTTTGTTTTTGCTAAGAAATTTTCTTGTCCGCTCCACTGTATCATTTATGGCCAGATCCGTTGTATTCCCTTTATGCCTTGTTAAAGTATCTTTTATAAGTAATGATAATTTTGTTCTCGCTGTTTCCTGCTTCTCTTTGTTTTTTTACGCTCTGTACTAATTCTTCTCCTTCCGCTATACATTTGAAGAGGGGAGATGTACTTTTAGATATTGGTAGAGCGAACTTTGGACCTTTACCGAGCAGCGCTTCAACATCCGGCGGGAACTCCTTGTTTGTTTTATTCACCAACCAATGCTTGTTGTTGTTGTGTTTTTGTATAACTTTTATGTTTCGTTCACTTCTCAATTGCTCAAACTTTGATTCTTGCGTGTTTCTCCAATGTCTTGTTCGTGTGATTGTTAGGTGTTGTTCGCTCTCGAAGAACACTGTGGCGTCCTCCTTCTGCATTCTTTCGCTTAATTTTGTTTTTGTACGCATTAGTTGTTTATCTTTTTCGCTTAGAATGTCATCTTTAAATTTTATCAATATACTGAGCATTTTGCGGTGGAAAAAGTCTTTGTGTCTGTCAAGTACGTGTTTTATATGTTTCGGTATGTGGTGGTCAATGGTAAATATGTAGTCGAGTTTAGTGGTGTTTTGTATGAACTTGGGTATAATCTTCGCTTTCCTACATTTTAATAAAAACAGATACAGATTTTAAAAAATAAATATTTTTGATATAGACGATAGTAGGGAAATTGGCCTGTAGTTATTTTTGTCCTTCGTATTTCCTTTTTTAAATAGAGGTGTCACAATAGCGCGTTTTAAGTCTTCCGGAAAGACTCCAGTGACAATACTAAGGTTAAACATATGTTTTAAAATGTCCAGAAGAATATTGATTGAAATTTTCTTTAAAGTTAGATTTGATATGCCATCATACCCACTTGAGCTAGAATTTTTCAAGGATTTTATTAAATTTAGTAACTCGGAGCCAGATATTTGATCAAAGAAGAAACTGCCTTTGGGGAGAGTGAATGTAGACTTAGTATAACATTTACAGTGGCGAAAAAATCATTGAGCTCAATAGCAACTTGCGAAGGATCCGAAATATCCACACCGTCGATGTTCAAAACGATCGCGTTACTATGACTCTTTTGATTACGGCAAATAATGTTATTAACTACTCTCCATTCTTTTTTAAGGTCTCTTTGAGCAGTCGCGACCATATTTTGGTAGTACATATCGTATCTATAGCGAGTTTCTTTGTTTACAGTGTAAGTTATGCGGGCTGCACGTTTTTTCAGCTTAAGATTTCTTGGATGTTTGTAGGACATTTTACGCAGTTCGTTCTTAAGATTAATTTTAGTTATAAGAGTTTGAGTAATCCACGGCTTAAGTATAACATTGGATATTTTTGGACGCAAAGTAAAACTTGACCTTTCTATGTGAAATTTTAGTATATTTATAAATAAACTGTATGCTTTAGAAACGTCTTTCTCAGCGTAAACTATTTCAAACAAAAACACCCTTCATGTATTGTATGTATGTATATAGATTTGAACTAACCCACACTATCACATTCCCATATACACAGCTCTGGAATACTTGATTTTTAACTTTGACTTTTATTTTTGCCTTAAAAAATAAAAAGCAGAAATAACCGGTATTATTTGCTCAAAATAATAAAAGTAAAAAAATAACTTAAATTTTTGGACTTTTATTATAACTTAATTTTTTTTACTTTTATTATAAAATGCATAACCGGTACGGTCTCTGGTTAAAACAGATAGTAACACGAATACATAAAAACCGGAAGGAAACACGAACTATTCAGAACGAAAAATGGCACTGAAGAAGTGCTTTATTCTCCTCCTTCAGTTGTTGTATAGTGGTGAGAAAGTCGTTATTTATTTGCTTTAAGTTAAGTATCGCTTCATATAACAGCTGAAGAGTAATTTTGTTTTTTACTCCTTCATCGTTTGCGCTGCACAGCTCACGTAGAAGTAAACCAAACTTTGCTCTGCTGCGGTCATTGCATTGCGCTTTTCACATGGTTTCTGACTTGTTGATTGCTCGTCATTTGCTGCATTTCTACGCACATTCGCTTGAGAGCAGCATTGTTTTTTCCTAGCAATTTACATGGGCTGCTACTGATTTTTTTTTCTTTCCGTAATGTCTACCTTCGCAAAGCAGTACATTTGGCTCAACGATATTTTTTGTTATTTGCCTTGAAAAACTCAATGTCGGCCGGCATTAACATAATTGCAGTGGAAATAATTTTTGCGATCCGAAAATTATTACCATTGATTCGTTCTCTTTTATCTTTGCATGGTACACAGTTCATTTTGAAGATTTGATAGGTTTAAATTAACTCGAAATTAAAAATCAAAGTGAGCGCCCCCGATCACATGACTTCCATTTTTCCGTATAAGTAGTATCTAATAACAGTACCGAGGACTTGGCGGTTGTGGCAATAGAAGAGACGGAGAGGAGGTAGTAATCCGGGGGTCGTGGGCACAACATGGACGCACCACCCAGAGAGTTTAGAAGGCTGGTGGAGGAGACGCACAGGGACGTCGTTATAGGCGCGGATGCAAATGCACACCATTTACTTTGGGGATGCAACGACATCAATGAGCGAAGTAAGTCTCTTCTTTGTTGCCTTCTTCACAGTAGCTTTAGTATTTCTGCTAAAAAATCCCTGAGGCATTCCTTTAGGAACCCATAAACCGGGCTCTTTTTCACGAGTTGTTTGAAGGCAGGCTGAGTTGTTGTTGTTGTAGCGGTTAACATTTCAGTCGTTGTAAAGTTCCACTAACGGCAGCGCTAAGAAGCGTGCAGCCTCAATAGGGTCGGTCCACAGGGACAAAGGCGTTCGGGTTGTCGGTTTTACGGGCATAGTCCGCTATATAACTCAAAAACATGAAATTTTGAGTTGTGCCGTTATTGCAGAGGACCATCGATATGTACAATATGCACATCCAAGGTATATATTTTAGGTGCCTACAGCTTAGTTTCAATTGAACTCAACTTGAAACTACATACGTATATGTCCTGAAAACTGGTGTGCTGAAAAGGGCTTGTCAATAAAACCTCTGAAGTCCACCATTACCCACCTGACAGAGACTTCGTGGTAAGATTTGGGGAATATCACCAAAACTAACCCATTGGTCTTTCAATACGGTAGTACGACGCGGCAATGGCCTGGTGGCCAAATGTTAATCAAGTAAATGCGGGTGCAACCTTAAGCAAGCTGCCCCGACTGATCAGCGCGGCCATCACAGGAGCTTTGGGCACCTGTCCAACGGATGCCCTTGGGGTCATAATATTAATTCCTCCTTTGTCTATTCTGTGTGAAAAAGGGGCCTGCTGGAGCGCCTTATGAATGCCCAGCATTGATCAGCAAGAAAATTGGAGATCTTCGGGGTCACTTCGAGGTTCTAAAACCATTCTAAAAACTCTACAAGGTCAGAATTCCTGAAAGGGACTGATGTGAAGTGATAATAGCTATGATTGACGAAGGGTCCCAAGTATGGTATACCGACGACGAGAGTACTGTGGCAGGCGTATTTGAACCAATATTCCAGTAAAGTCTGCCAATTTGCACATTATCAACTATATTCCAAAAGGAAGTCTTCGCAATCGAAGTCTGTGTAAAGAATCCCATTTGTCCAAAATAAATATTATGTCAGGCAGGTTAAAGGTTTAAAATGACGTCAGGTATGTGGACAGCTGTTAAACTCTTTTGAACCACTTGGAAGCCCACATTAGCGTAATGCTGTGGTGGGTGCCGGGACATGAACGGTTTGAAAGCAACGAAAGCGCTGACAGTCTCGCAAAGCGTGGAGCCTAAAAGGTCTTTGTATTTTGTGAGCTGGTGGAAGAGACCCCAGAGCATATTCTCTGTGACTTCCCACGTATCATAAATAGCAGACTGATACACCTTGGGGAACGATTGTCTTCTTCGTCTTCATGGCGTCTTCCAAAGTGCTTAACTTCTTTAATAGCCTAGGGTTGGAGTGATTACAATTAGGGTTAAGCACAATAGCTCTTCTTAGGTCGCAGCATCCCGGACGTAATAATAATAATAATAATAATATGTACATATGTGTAAAGAGACAAACATTTGTGTAAGTGTGAACAGTAAAATGAGTCGTTATACATAGTTAATTTGTTTTTATTGTACTAGCTGTGTTTTAGTTTCACTAAATGACATGTTATCTACATTTTTAATAAACTTGACATTAGAAAAAAACAAATTAACAACCTAACAAATTTTCGGTAGGTTTTGGCTGGTCTTGGTAGGAAAAAAAGTTTGTCCGTGGCAAAACTGGTTGTAAGTTGATGTATCCTGGCTCGCAAGGTTTAGAGTTTAAGCGTCGAGTGTGCAGTTCTTCCTCCGCTGAGTAAGGTTGCTGATATCCCTGAGGGGGCAATATCTAGTACAACAGTTTTATCCTTGCGCTAGTAGCAAATTCAGCAGAAATGTCTTGCGAGTTCGCCCTGATGCGTCCAAGAAATAAACGCCCCATTCTCCGCTCTCCACGCGGCTCCCAATTTTATGTGAAATTTGCCTTTGCTCGGGAAATAGTCTAGGTTCTCTTCGAGCAGTTGCAGGGGCTTTAAAGTCTGCAAAGTTCACTAAAAACTCTACCGTGTGACACCTATATTTAAATATTTCATTTAGCTTTTCGATTCAAATGATTGCAAATTTCTAAACGGGCGACACCTCTCTTCAAAGATACTTTCAAAAGAAAACTTTTTTAAACTTCTGTCGTGCGATAAAATATTAAAACATTTCGTTTAACTTTTTAAATAAATTGGTTATGAATTTCTTAACTCTTCGAAAATATTTAGAAATAAATTTGTCTTGAACCTTTCATATTTGGTACCCATACTAAAACATTCGATATAAATGGTTAATTAAATTGATTTTATGTTTATAAAAAGGGGTCAACTCTCTTCAAAAATATGTTTGAACCTTTTGTTTTACATCCACATTGTTGTAGTATTTCATCCAACTTAATAAATAGTTGATTTAAACTTTTGAAAAAGTGGTAACCCCTTCATAAAAATTTCCTGTTAATCCTGGTCAGAGCTTATAAGAGTGCCAAATTTCATTGAGATACGTCCAGTCGTGTTGGCATAGAAGAGCAACAAACAAACATATACGCTCACAAACTTCCATATTTTTAATGTAAGTAGATTTGTTTAAAACGATTTTTAATTTCTAATTTCTTCAAAAATATTTTCGAAAGAAAGCTTTCTTAACCTTTTCTCGTCTGATACCTATATTAAAACATTTCTTTTAACATTTTAAGTAAATTGTGTTTGAATTTCTTAACAGGTGTCAACCCTCTTTAAAAATACGTATTTAGAAATAAATTTGTCTTAAATATTCGATTTAAGTAGGTAATTAAAGTGATTTTCAGTTTATGAAAAGGTGGCAAGTCTCTTCAAAAATATTTTTGAATAAATCGTTTTTAAGCTGCCTTTGTTTGAAACCCACATTAATGAAACATTTTATTTAAATTTGATAAAAAGTTGATTTTAACTTTAGAAAAAAGTGGCAAGCCCCTTCAAAAAATATCATATATCTTAATCCAGGTTATAGCCTATAAGTGTGCCAAATCTCATTGAAATTCGTCCAGTCATTTTAGCGTGAAAGAGCTACAAACAAACACACTCACAAGCTTTCACATTTACAAAATTAGTAGCATAACTTCTAAGCTCTGTTTATTATTTCTGGGAAATCTCTCCAAGACTATGTGTGCATGATTTAAGTTTACCTGACTGATTTATGTTGCAATTTTTGATTTCCGGGTGAATGTTTCCTGGATCTATAAAATTAATTGGTTTAGACTTTTCCGTTACCGAAGATGATCTCCTTCTCATCATATCACCGTTGGCATCGGTTCTGGCTGACATAGCTCTGTAAATATAAAATGTAATTTTTGATTACATCTAATTTGCTTCCAATTAAAATATAACTCGCGAGCATTTAAAACTGGTACGCTTGGTGAGGTACAGCCTAAAAGTTTTTGCCCATTCAATTTCTCTTCCGATTCCAATTTTGTAACTAAGTAATTTGATATAAAAAAATAAAATTAAAGAACTTTTTAATATACCACGCTTTTATAAATGGACTAAAAAGTAGAAACAAATAATTTTCAGTTCCATAGAATTTGTTTTGATAACTTTTGATTTTGAAATTTTAACAAACGTCATTATAAACAATTTATGAGATTGGCAACAAAAAACGTGGAGCGCATGCAATAAAAAGCATTAAATTTAATTGAGAATAGTCAAACTACATAACATAGACCTAAAATTTCTACANCAAATAATTTTCAGTTCCATAGAATTTGTTTTGATAACTTTTGATTTTGAAATTTTAACAAACGTCATTATAAACAATTTATGAGATTGGCAACAAAAAACGTGGAGCGCATGCAATAAAAAGCATTAAATTTAATTGAGAATAGTCAAACTACATAACATAGACCTAAAATTTCTACAGAGAAAGTACAAATTTGAGATCGATTTTAAGCGGTAGTTATTCATATACCCACATACATACATATATTATCTACTTTTCATATCAATTCAAGTGTATTACATGCGCACCACGCTTTTCATTTTCAATCTCATACATTGTTTATAATGACTTTTGCTAAAATTTCAAAATCAAAAGTTATCAAAACAAATTCTATGGGACTGAGAAGTATTATTTTCTACTTTATAGTCCATTTATAAAAGAACCCAATTGTTTTATTTTATTTATTTTCTTCTTCTTAGTCTTGTCTGAATAAAATTTTGCAATAGATATTAAAATAATTCAACGATATAAGTAGGTTGGTGCTTACACATATTAATATGGTACTCCCAGCGTCCAAAAACACGTTAAAAAACCTTAAAAGACTCAAAACGGCCATTGGAGCTCAAATCAACCAACTTGTCCTCAAATGGTACCAAAGTTGTTAGTTTCCCAAACTGTTAGGAAACTGCGCCCTGACTGTACTCAGACTGGTTATCTACTGGGCCCCCCGTCCCCAGGTGGTTCCCAAGTCACTATACGAAATTCACCCACTGAGACAAACACTACGTTTTCCTCTCTGTCTATGCGTTACATCTTCGCAAAATTTACCCTACCGAAACCAAAGATGTATACACATCAATAAATCAACAAAATTCTGATACATAAGTAATGCATTTTATCAGACTTTACATGTACATTTGACTGCATCACCAAAAAAAGTTGCGGTTTTTTCGCCGGGATTACATAATGTATTATATTTGAAGACGTCCAAAAAATATTTCGGAAAAATATTAAATTCAACAATTTTTATTGAGCTTGAGGCCGTTTTTAATGAAAAACTTATTGTGGAAAAGCAACAATAATTTGAAAAAATGGTAGAAGTGATAGCTATTTCGGAAATCACCACATTTCCTCATCAGACTTCTTTCAGTAGGATTCGAACCGACGATCATAAGGCAAAAAAATAACAAAAGGAAAAATATTAAGATTTACGAGAGCTGGATCGATGTGGAAATGCCTCCAAAAATGGAGTTTTTTATGAATAAAAATAGTTTCTTAAAAAACTTTTTGAAAAAAGACCCCTCAGATGACAAAACAGATTAAGCTTAAAAAATCTGCATACAAATATTTAAAAAGCCTTTCAACGGAAACGTAATAATGAGATTTTTGATGTTGTTTTTTTTAACTTTTTTCAAAGATTGATTTACGAAATACTTGAATAACTGGGCTAGAGCTATTCTGATTTAGACTTATGGGGTCTCAGTAGAAAGACATTTTCCCACTCTTTTTATTTCTGTGCAGAAAAAAGCTCATTCACGTCCCATATTTTTTCCAACTACCAAAACATCTTAATTCAACTTGGTATGACGCTCGTTCATCCTACCTTTCTCCTTCGTCCTTTGAATGAGTTTATTAGCAAATAAATAAAAAGGGTGAGAAAATACGTTTCCAATGATACCTCACAAGTCTAAATCAGAAAAGTATAGGTTCAGTTATTGAAGTTTTTCTTATACCAATCTTTGAAAGAATTTAAAAAAACAACGTCAAAAATCTCATTACGATTCCGTTGAAATTTTTTTTTTTAATATTTCTATGCAAATTTTTTAAGTTTAACCCGTTTTGTCATTTAAATGTTTTTTTTTTTCTTCTTCTTTAAGAAACTATTTTTATTCATAAAAAGCTCCATTTTTGGAGGTATTTTCAAATCGGTCTAGCTCACGTAAATCTTAATATTAAAAAATAAAAATATAATAGATTTTATAATTCCAGTGGAAACACAGTATCGATTTTTTTTGTATGGGAAGTGATGCAGGCTAATATACATACATACGAGCACCAATTAATTTAATTTAATTTAAAGAAATGGCGTGTCGTCCATTTCCGCTGTAGCGTACGTAGTACATATTTTTAGGCGCAATATTTAACTACTTCCGGCGAGGCGACATCTACCTCTCGTGTCTAATTGATGTTTTTTGATATGATGCCTACTGACGAGGTTGATGTCTAGATTTTCTTATAGGAACTTTGATATAATACAATTGTTATAAAAGGTGTCTGGACACACAACATTGTATGTTGATAAAAGCGTTGTAATTGTAAGGTAGTTTTTTAAAAGTACCACATTTCGTTGATCTTGAACTTGTGATGATCTGGTTACTATCGGACTGGTCTGTTTTCGCCATAAAGATCTAGTGCGGTACTGGAAATTTCATTCCTAGTTCGCGGTTTCCCTGAAGGGTACATACACACATATGTATATTTGTATGTATGTATATACATATGCATACCCTGGAAAAATTTGAGGACCACGTGATCTAATGGGACGTATGTGCAAATGGACCAGGTTGCATACTTGTAACTTGTTATGCTGGCCTGGCCCACTTCAAACTTAGAAAACTGATATATGCGTTGAACACCACCTCTTCGTGGCCCATCTGCAATTTCATTCGGTTGCCGAATGTGAATATTATTAAAGCAAATTTTCGCGGTATACATACATAGTGTACAGAGTGTCATTTCCCTGCAGTTCGCAAATGTCCCCATGAAATAGAGTTACTAGTTCAGAGATAGTATCTAACAGAACAAGACATGGACTGGTTGCTTTGTTATGCAATGAGGGACACTGGATACTTAAAAATACCGATTTCTGCTGGCAGACGAAGTGTAAAAAATTCAAATCTAACCACGATTCGTGCTTCTGTGCAAGCATCAACATGCACGAATAAAGTATTGCGTTGTTATTGTTTAAGCAAGATCGGCTTACGGGTCGCTCGGCTACAACAATCGTTAACGAACGAGAAGAAGAGCCCCACCTCTTTCGTGTTACAGGAATATGAGGCGGACCGATTGGACCAAATATAAAATGGAGCTCTCGGTAGCCCTAGACGCTTCTCTCGGTATGCACGACATACCGTTAACAACTGAGGAAGCGCCTCCTCCAGCGACAAAGTGTGTTTCTCTCGGTGAGCTGGACTCATTCGTCAAAGATTGATGAAGCCGTACAAAGCCTGCGACATACATTTAAAACTTCCCGCCCAGCAAAGGCAGAAGGAGACCCCAATGGTGGAATCAGGAGATATCCTCCCTGAGGCGAACCAGCAGGAAGATTTTTAATCTAGCCAAACAAACTGGATCTTGGCAACCCTACAAGGATGCTCTGAAAGTCTTTAAGAGTTCAGTACGAACAGCTCAAAGAAAATCTTGGAAAACTTTCTGCGGCAACATTGAGGAAACCTCGAAGGGCAAACGACTACGGAAGGTCCTATCTAAAACTCCAGTTGCCCCAAACTCTATCCAAAAACCTGATGGTGAATGAAACTCCTCTTGCAGCGAAATGCTAGGTGTTCTCATGGATACCCACTTCCCGGAGTGTACAACAGAACCAAAGGTAGACGCGACAAATCAGATGACTTATCTTCCACATCACTCAGTAGAGAACATAGTGCAACAAGAAAAGGTGAAATGGGCGATCAAGACCTTCAAACGCTATAAATCTCCCGGGCCGGACGGCATATTCCCTGACGAAATTCAGCAGGCAATCGACCTTTTATGCCCACTGCTTGCTGAGATATTTAAGACCTGCATTCACCTTTGTCACATTCCTAGAGGATGGACAAAGGCTAGGGTAATCTTCATACCGAAAGGTGGAAGGGTCTCTCACGTCAAACCCAATTAATTCGGGCCAATACGGCTAACGTCCTTTCTTCTTAAAACTCTAGAAAGACTTCTTTACGCCCACATCAGACAGCGCCTTTCTTCTGAGGACGTGTCGGAGTGTCAACATGCTTATTTTAAGGGCATATACGTGGACACTGCGCTCCACGAAATTGTGTTCAAAATTGAAAAAGGACTCGCCTTTAAGGAATTTACCTTAGGCATCTTTCTTGACATAGTAGGCGCCTTTAACAATATTCTTCCAGAGGCCGTGGTGGGCTCACTTTCCCAAGTGGGGCTGGAGCGGCCTCTGGTGGAGCTTATAAGAATTCTCTTTGAAAGAATTATCTCTGCTTTTCGTCTGATACTTTTCACGAGGAAATATAAGATATCATCTTTTCAGCCCCCCTCCCTAAACGGGGTGGGACTTACACTCTCCAACGAGGTTAAATACCTCGGCTTAATTCTCGACAGGAAGTTGGACTGGAGGCGGAACGATCCAGGAAAGCCATTACCGCCCTTTACGCCTGCAAGGCAACGGTAGGGAAACGATGGGGTCTGAAACCACACATAATACACTGGATGTATACGGCGGTTGTCCGACACATCCTTTTCTATGGGATTACCGTATGGTGGCCGGCTCTATAAAAATCCACTTACAGAGGCGTATTGGACAGAGTACAAAGGGCGGCAACCATGTTAATCACGGGTGCCCTGCTCTCTACGCCCAGTAGGGCTCTGGAGACTGTTTTGAATCTCCTCCCTTCCGATCTTTACGGTAGATATCAGGCCAGCTGCAACGCAACTAGACTGAATGCAGCTCATACATGGAGAGACCATAGGTTCGGTCACTCAAAAATTCATTTTCATTTCATTTCATTTATTTCGGTTCAGGCATTATTACAATAAGATTCAATCTTTTATAGTACAACAATGATAAAAGTAAAGATAATACTTATTTATTTATATATTGAAAATTAAAATTCTAAAATACATACAAACGCATATGACACATTCAATTAAACAGAGATATCACGGATACATAAAACTTTTAACATATATACAAACATTATGGTATGTTAACAAAGCTCAAAAAAATCACTTAATTATATATTATTGCAATTCTGAGCACCATTCCAGCAACCTTACGTAAGCTGGATTACATTGGTCCACATCTCTGCTTCGAAAATAGGTTTTCTACCAGAATTCCAGACAGAAGCAACTGGGTAAATCGCTCGGACTTAGATCTAGGATCTACCGCTATCTTTACGGACGGGTCAAAGCTCGACAATAAAGTTGGAAGCGGAATCTACTCCAAAGAACTCTCGCTAAACCTAAGCAGGCGGCTCTCTGACCACTGCAGCGTTTTTCAGGCGGAATTAACAGCCATAAGGGAGGCCGCCCTATGGCTTAAAAGTGGCACAAATTGTCCACAATCCGTCACTATTTATTCTGACAGCCAAGCAGCGATTAAATCTTTTCAGTGCAGTAACACTTCCTCAAAGGTGGCTGCCGAATGCAGAAGTACCCTAAACGAGCTTGCCGCGAAAGCCACCATTAACGTGGTAAGGGTACCCGGGCACAGTTGAATTCCGGGAAACTGCGCGGCAGATGAGCTGGCGAAGGGGGGAACTGAACTACGCTCAGCAAACTCTGCGCTCGATGCAGGCGTTCCCCTATCCTCGAGTAAGCACCAAATAAAATCTATTTTCATTAAATTGGCCAACGAACGTTGGGCGAGGGGACAAACATGTTCTGTTACAAAACAGATCTGGCCAATTATAAACGAAAAACGATCTAAAACTCTCATACAAATCGACCGCCCCATTATTAGAACAGTTGTAGGTATAATTACAGGACACTGCCTAATGGGAGCGCATGCTAGGCGAATGGGTTATCCCGCAAACGATTTCTGTCGTGCCTGCAGGGTCGCGGAGGAGGTGGAGAGTGTAGAACACTATCTCTGCCACTGCCCCGCTCTGGCAAGGTCAAGACTTGATATTTTTAGTCAACATCCATTTCGGTGTTTAGCCGATCTCGACTCTGTGGACGTCCGCGACCTTCAACGATACGTTAAGGTCACACGATGGTTCTATCATTTGGAAAACTAAGGGAAAGGAACAGGAGCTCGTTCATAGTGGCATCACAATAGGTCAAAATGGCCTAAGTGTGTCTCTCTGCCGTTCTGTGCGGAGTGACAACCACCGTAACCTAACCTAACCTATATTTCTGATAGTCGCGTTATAGTGAAGTGGATGGTTCCGTGCGTGAGGCGGATGGTTCGTGCGCAAAGGAGGAAAACTTTTGACTGCCATTCACCTGGGAGTGGCCAGAAGTGATTCTCGTGCGTACGTTCAAATCGCAGCTCACAATGTCCGGATAATTATACCCACGTACCCTCTGGGTAGCAACCCAACACCCGTTTGGGAGCGAGCTAAAGTGAGAAGGCGTAAAATTTCGCGTGCGCTGGGTTTGGGTCCCGCCACGTTAAAACTCCGCCCAATGAAAAATTTCAGAAAGCCTCTGATGAGACCCCTTTTTTTGATGACGACCACGGCAAACTTATAGAGGACTATGATTCGAGGGTATGCACCTGGAATATCCGGACCCTTAATAGGGAAGGTGCCTCTGCCCGGCTCGTTGATGTCCTCGGGAAGACAAAGGCTGACATCACCGCCATCCAAGAAATGCTATGGACGGGGCAAGGCAAGGTAAACGTGAAACCTCGCAACGTCTACTACAGTTCGCAAAAGACCGAAAATTCGGTGTTGGATTCGTGATAGGAAAGAGACTCCGTAGCCGAGCACTGGCGTTCACCCCGGTGGAGGAACATCTAGCCGCAATCCGCATCAAAGAGAGATTCTTCAACATCTCGTTCATCTGCGCCCATGCCCCGACGGAAGAGAAGGATGAGGTATCCAAGGATCTCTTCTATGACCGCTTGGAGCGCAGGTATAAGCGCTGCCCCCGCCACGATATCAAAATCGTGCTCGGCGACTTCACTGCCAGGGTGGGCAAGGAAGGGATCTTTGGCACCACTGTCGGAAAATTCAGGTTTGCCCCGTCCGATAACGTACTGAGGCTGATCGAATTCGCCGGGGCCCGAAACGTGGTAATATGTAGTAATAGGTTCCAGCATAATAACATCCACCAAGCTACAGCGCTGTCTCTAGATCGAAAAAAACGAGAAACCAGATCGATCATGTTGTTACAGATGGAAGGAATGTCCAGAGTTTTAGACGTACGTACACTCCGAGGGCCAAACATCGACTCGGACCATTACCCTGTTGTAGCCAAGATATGCACCCGCCTCTGTGCAGTAACAAATGTGCGCCCAAATATGCAAGGAAAGCTTAACGTCGAAAAGTTGCAATCACAACAGACGGCCAATTTATTCGGAACTCGACATACATGCCTGCTCTGTGAGAGCACTCTTCAACAATTCGACATACGCGAGCAGTGGTACCACATTTCCCGATCATTAAGTACCGCCGCCGAAGAAGTAGTTGGATTTCAGTGAGCCCGTATGTCAAGAAGCCACAAAGAAACAAGACACCGCCTATAGGGCCACGCTGCGAGCCATGTGGGACCGTTATAGGGAATTGAAGGAGGAAGCGAGACGTATTTACCGCAATAAGAAGAGAGAGGCCGAAATACGTGAGTGCGAAGAGCTCGAGATGCTGGCCGACAGGAAAAACGCCCGAATATTTTATCAGAGAGTTAGGCGATTTACGGAAGGTTTTAAATCAGGGCGAACTCTTTTAAGAACAACAATGGCGTCCTCGTGACTGATGTCCAGAACATACTTAAATTATGGAGGGAAAACTTTACCACCTTACTTAATGGTACTGAAAGTAGTTTAGAAGACGAACCCGAGCCCCCAGTCGATGACTTCTGAGCCGATGTGCCACCGCCTGACTATGACGAGGTACGAATAGTGATCACGTGGCTGAAAAACTAAAAAGCTGCTGGAGCTGACGGCCTGCCAGCCGCGCCAGAATATGGTCTGATGAACGCATGCCCGACGACTGGAATTGAAGTGTGCTCTGCCAAATCCACACGAAAGGCAACCCCGTCATTCGCGCCAACTACCGCAGGATAAGCCCTCTAAGAATAGGTTATAAGGCCTTATCAAGTGTATTGTGTGAAAGGCTGAAGCCCACCGTCAACGAGCTGATCCGATTTTATCAGTGTGGCTTTAGGCCTGGCAAATCCACCATAGATCAGGTATTCACAATACGCCAAATCTTGGAAAAGACCCGCGAGAATAGGATCGACACACACCATCTATTTGTCGATTTCAAAGCCGCTTTCGACAGCACGAAGAGAAGTTCGTTTAATTCCGCGATGTCTGAATTTGGTATCCCTGCGAAACTAATACGGCTGTTGAGCAATACCATTAGCTCTGTTAAAATTGGGAAGGACCTCTCCGAGCCGTTTGATACCAAACGAGGTTTCAGACACGGTGACCCCCTATCATGTGATTTCTTTAATCTGATGTTGGAGAAGATAATAAGAGCTGCAGAACTGAACCGCTCAGGCACAATACTTTATAAGAGCGTANTGACCCCCTATCATGTGATTTCTTTAATCTGATGTTGGAGAAGATAATAAGAGCTGCAGAACTGAACCGCTCAGGCACAATACTTCACAAGAGCGTACAATTGCTGGCGTATGCCGACGACAGCGATATTATCGGTAAAAACAAGGTCTACGTACGTTCTGCCCTCTCGGGATTAAATAGAGAAGCAAAGCGAATGTGTCTGGTGGTGAACGAGGACAACCCCGAGGTACCTCCTCTCATCACACAAACACGCATACGCGACTTGGCACACTGTTGACAGTTACAAGTTTGAAAAAGTAGACGACTTCGTTTATTTGGGAACCAACATTAATAATTACTATTAATAATCCCCGAAAATCCGTGGCCTAAAAAACCTGCATATTTCTTTATTCTAAAAAAAAAAACACATGCATTGGTAGTTAACTTTAACTTTGATGTTTTGGCAAGATCATACTCTACTTAATACGTATACATAGCTGGCCATGCGTAAAGCAATCCTCTTGCTAGGGTCTGAATTTGAGAATTATATATTGTTATTGCAAGCGCTACAATAATTATACCCGAGCGCACTTGTGCACAAGGTTATTATAACTTTGTTCACATAACGGTTGTTTGTAACAGGCAAAACGAATCGAGATAGATATAGACAAATGTATACATAAATGATCAGGATGAAAAGAGAAATCGATTAAGCGGTGACTGTCTGTCCGTCCGTCCGTCTGCCCGTCCGTCTGTGCACACGATAACTCGAGTAAAAATTAGGATATCTTAACGAAACTTGGTACGTGTACTTCTTTCGGGCGGAGGACGGATGGTATTGAAAATGGGCAAAATCGGACAATAACCACGCCTACCTCCCATATAACGGTACATTTCAGAAATACGAAAACTGCGATATTTTAGTTACTACTGAAGATTATTCACTCAAAATTGATATTTACAATAATTTTCAGACGAAAAATAAGAATATTATAAATTTTTGAAAAATGGGCGTAGCCCACTTATGGTTACATGTGTATATCTTGGCAACCGCTGTATCGATTTCTTCCAAACTTGGCACAGTTGTTGGCCTTCGCACAGCATACCAAACAGCAGAAAATTTTTAAAATCGGACAATAACCACGCCCACTTCCCATATAACGGTAATTTTCAGAAATAAGAAAACTGCCATATTTTAGTAACTACTGGACATTATTCACTCAAAATTGATATTTACAATAATTTTCAGACGAAAAATAAGAATATTA
>NW_016157601.1:134172-148938 GCF_001687245.7 Rhagoletis zephyria | reverse complement strand
CAATTTCTTCCAAACTTGGCACAGTTGTTGGCCTTAGTAGAGCATACCAAATGGCCGAAAATTTTTAAAATCGGACAATAACCACGCATACATTTCATATAAGGGTAATTTAGAGAAATACAAAATCTTCAATAAATCTGTAAATATAAAAGCTAATTTATTTAAAATTGACGCTTGCAATAGTTCTTTACCAAGAAATACGTTTATGATAAAAGTTTGGAAAATGGGGGTGGCACTGCCCACTTATGATCACATATATGTATCTCGGTAACCGTTCTACCAATTTGTACCAAACTCGGTATGGTTATTGTGCTTATCACATAAAAGCAAACCGTTGAGAATTATTGCAATTGGACTAAAATTGAGGCCGCTTTTCATATAACGGTAAATTTCAGAAATGCTTGAAACTTCAATATTTCGAAATTTAAGGACGCTAATTTACTCAAAATTGATACACCCCGGCTTACCATGTAGCGGTAGCTTTCGGAAAGGTGAAAAACATATATTTAATATTTGCGCCGCGTATTTAATGTTCGGCTCCGCCCGAACTTAGACTTTCTTACTTGTTTTGAATTGGCGACGTTGATTCGCTGGGCAGTAAATTTATATGGGGTAGTAAAATTATTTTCCCTTGTGAACCACATGTTTAAAGTCCATTAACTAATGTAATGTGGAACGGTTTCCCTTTATATCAGAGGTGGCCAAAACTCACACAATCATATATTTCAGTTTTGCTAAACGATGAGAGAATGAAGAGAATAAGTCGCTCACGCGTCTGATGCAAACAGTGTTGTCAACGATTTCGTGTTGCAAATTGTAAAAAAAAGGGATTTTGTAAATAGTGTGAAAGGGAGATATAATATTAAAGAATTAACCTTTTAATATAATTTAATTCACTTGCATTGCTTGCTTAGATTTTTTATCATAACTAGAATTAAAATTAAAGCAAATAGTTGAATTAATTTGTATTACTCTTCTTATTTTGAATTAAAGGAAAAGGAATTTTTTAGCACTATTTTAAATTCATCTTTTTATTTATGTGCATATGTACGTACTAATTTATTAATTCAATATTTGGGAATACGGGGAAATGGCGCTATAATGGCGCTTAACAAAAGAGTTTGTCGTCCGTGCGATTTCTTCATGACACACCCAACATTGTGCTCTCCCTCCCCATTATTAGTGAGTAAAAAACCTACATCCGAATCCACATTAAACATTTTTACCGTGTCTTGCAGCGACTTGATTGTTTGAAAGTTTCGCATCAATTGAGCCCGATCACAGCAAAATCATAATTGTCGGCATCACTGATTCAGAGAGTATGCTCATGTATGTGTGAAAGCAGCGCAGTTTTTCTCGTGCACGCGTGCCTATGAAATGGCCACCCTTGCTTTATATGTACATATTTGTATTGCGACATCCAAGCAATTATATTGTAGACCATTAACTAACCCTTCATATGTATATATTTAGGTTGCGGATTAACATCACAGCTGCTCCAACTTTTAGTACCAAGTCATGAGGTGCAGCTCTCCTACTTCTATTTGCTCCTGTCGATATTCAGAAACGAGAGTATATATCTAGTATACATTTTCTTCTATGGACAACATATTAACCATTTCTTAATTAATTATCGTACAGTGCTTGTCTTTTGGACACGAAATTAATCGATCATTCAAGTGGTTTTAATTAATTACACTAGGCTGAGGTTCAAATACCCAAACGACTAGATCTCGGAAAATAATCTCTTGTGGCACTTATTTTAATTTTTGAGTCAGGCGAGAGTTCTCGCTCTTCTCTAACCCGCAAGAGAAAACTGAAATAATCAGATTCTCTGAAACGCATATTTATCGAGAGTTTTTTAAGTTCTCCAGCATTTTAAAATGATACAAAATTTAAACTAAATTTATATGTATATTTCTGTGGTCATAAGCAATAACCGCTCAAGTCGAAGATTCGAATTCGAGAAAAAATTATTTAAACATTTGGATTGTAATGTTAACCTTATGGGGAAACCAAAATATGTTCGTCTATAACTTTTTAAATAGCCTAGCTAGCGAGATGGGGATTTCACATAAACATGGAATAGTAGTTGCAGAATACGATAGCATATACATATAACTCAATTCTTTCTTAAGTCGACCTAGGCGGTTATTGCTTAATACCACAGATATATGGGTGTGTGTACAGAGACAAAAGCAACATTTTGGTTTTGCAGATCTTCCGCTGTATCGCGGCCTACATTCGCACGAACGTAGCAGTGCTTTGCTCGATATGAAACAAAAAAATTAAAAAATTGAACATTTTTTCATTCTCTTATGTCCCGCTGAGACGCTGTCTCAATGTGACAATTTCAAAATCTTTCGGCGCAAATACTTCGAAAGTAGTGTAATGAATCTTAAATCTGCAAAGTTTCAGATCGAGCACTTTGATGTATAATTTGCCTCTGTACGATTTGTAGATAGCCGATCTGAAACTTTTCACACACTTTTCAGATTTAAGATTCATTGAGCCATTTTCGAAATATTTGCGTCGAAAGATTTTAAAATTTTTACATTGAGCAAAGCATTGCTACGTTCATTTCGATAGGTAGCGTCTCAACGGGACATAAGAGAATGAAAAATTTTTCCATTTATTTGCTTTTGTTTCTGTTTTTGTTTCATATCGT
Source organism: Rhagoletis zephyria (assembly GCF_001687245.7). Taxonomy (NCBI): domain Eukaryota; kingdom Metazoa; phylum Arthropoda; class Insecta; order Diptera; family Tephritidae; genus Rhagoletis; species Rhagoletis zephyria. Next base: position 146,270 of record NW_016157601.1, on the reverse strand, counting down.
TCAAAGCATTGCTACGTTCGTGTGCATGTAGGCATCGATACAGCGGAAGATCTGCAAAGCAAATGTTCCCCTTGGCTCTGTACATATGTACATACACAACGTCGTTGCATATCCATACATTCATACATTCGCTTTCGTCCCTGTTTTTGTTTCATATCGAGCGAGCATTGCTATGTTCGTGCGAATGTGATACAGCGGAAGATCTGCAAAACAAAATTGTTGCTTTTGCCTCTGTACAGATACTCATATATAAATCTTATATGATCTATTTCGATGTTTTTTTTTTGAGGCAAATATGGTTCTATTTGTATTATAAATCTATATATGTATTTATGTATAATCATACAGAGAATATTTACTTTCATATTAAGGTTCTGGATCTGAAAATTTTCACAAAGATTTCAGGTTTAAGAATCATTCGATGTACATATTTGCACGGAAAGATTTTTAAAATTTAACATAGAGCAATTTTAAAATGTAAAACTGAATCTCACACACGCATTCTCATTTTCACCAATTTTGAACAATTTCATTCTTTTATTTTAAATTTTGTACGGTTTTAAAATGCAGGAAAACTTAAAAAAATCGTGGCGGGCGAACTGAGGGAACGGTAAAGTATTTTAAACTCTCGATAAATATGCGTTTCAGAGAATCTGGTTATTTCAGTTTTCTCTTGCGGGTTACAGAAGGGCGAGAACTCTCCCCAGACTCAAAAATGAATATTCGTGCGATAAGAGATTATTTTGCGAGATTTAGCCGATTGGGTATTTGAACCTTAGCCTGCTGTAATTAATCAAAACCACTTGAAGGATCGATCAATTTCGCATCCACAAAATAAGCACTGTACGATAGTTAATAAAGAAATGCTAAATATGTTGTCCGGAGTAGAAATGGCGTCGATATCTACTGTCGTTTCTGAATATCCACAGGAGCAAGTGGAAGAAGGGGAGTTGAACCTCATGACTTGATACTAAAAGTTAGAGCAGTTGTGATGCTAATCCCCAACCTAAATATGTACATACGAGGGGTTAGTTAATGGTCTCGCATAATAGTTAAAGAATTACAATGTAATTGTTTGGATGTCGCAATGCAAATATGCACATATAAAGGATTAGCTAAAGGACTTTAAACGTGTGATTCGAATTAAACTATCCCATATAAATTAAAAGCCCAGCGAATCAACACTTGCTTATGTATTCAAACGTCGCCAATTCAAAATCATTGTAGCGTTCGCAATAACAATAAATAAGTCTTAAGGTCAGACCCGATTTTCGCGGATTATTACTAGTATAGGTAATAATGTCAGCCTTGAAATTCAACGGCGAATCACTCTTGCCAACAAGTGCTACTTTGGACTGGGTAGGCATTTCAGAATAAAGTCCTCTCGCGCCGTACAAAGATCACAGTCTATAAGCCAGTCATTATGCCTGCGCTGGTGTATGGCGCGGAGGCATGGACAATGAAAAGATCTGATGAAGCGGCTTTTCGAGTTTTCGAGAGAAAGATTATGCGAAAGATTTACGGGTGTTTACCCGTTGGCAATGGCGAATACCGCAGACGATTTAAAGATGATCTGTATGAGCTTTACAACGATATAAACGATGCCGTGCAATTCACTTTACATTGAGAAATAAAGCCATATTTTTGCGTATGGTCTTATTTCCCACTTTGAAAGTGAAACAAAGCCATTATGGCGTGCATATGTAGATAAAGTAACTCGGTATTTCTCTAGTTGAAGATATACTTGCAAAACAAAAAAAAAAAACATCGAAAACTGTCAAGAGGGGTACCAATCGGCGCATTTTAATCCCTGTATTAACCCTCATACGATCGAATTCACCCATTTTGAGAGGTAAAGCCAAGCACTTTTCAAATTATGAAGTAAAAAAATACCACGTTTAATCTATTTGTCAGTAATAAGCACATGTTATAATAAATAAGCGTATTTTGTTACTTGTGTGAACAGCTTTAGTTTTATTTATTTTTTTGTTACGTGAGCGATCTTCGGGTGAAATTTCACCCACTTTCATAAAAATCACATAATATTCGCAATATATTTTTGTAAAGATTGCTTAAAATAAAACATAATAAATGTCTTTCACAATAAACTTGATGGGAACAAAAGTTTATTGCGATTTATGTTACTTTGTGTAATGAAAATTAGTGGGTGATATTTCACCCCGGAAGATATTAAGTGTGAGTTTTTTTGAGGATCGTACGGATATCTTACTGATTTAAAAGAAAACCTCATATATGTACATATGTATATTATCAAAAGCAAGAAGACTGCACAAAGCATTAATTTTATACGTGGCCGCGCGGCGCAAAGGCGGCGCCGCTAAAAAGACAACGCTTCCTTTTTGTGTTGAAACAAGATCGTATGGCTTTATTTCTCATATGTAAAATTATTGCTTATGACTTTATTTCACTTTCCCCATGAAGATAAAGCCATATGGTCTTATTTCTCCATGTGAAGTGAAACAAAGCAATATGGCGTCATTTTATATGGCTTTATTGCACGGAATCGATATAAACATAGTGCAGCGAATTAAAATTCAGCGACTCCGCTGGCTTGGCCATGTCGTTAGAATGGACAGAAACGCCCCTGCTCTAAAATTATTCAACGCGGGCCGCGATGCTGGCAGAGGAAGAGGAGGTCTCCTCTGCGTTGAAAAGACCAGGGGCCTGTAACACAAAGTTTACAATTGTAACAAGTCTACTAGTTATTAGTGATTCGCTTGTAGCTACAAGTTCTATAATTTTTTGTAACGCAATATTATTGTATACACTTGTAGCTATCAGCGAAATATTCTACACTTGTAAATGTAGTTTCTACAAGCGTTTGTAGATGCATTTCGATTTGCACTTTAATATACAAATTTTGAATAGCCTTGGTTTAGTTCTTTACAAGCTAGATCTCTTTTTAAAGATCGACTATCCGGCTACTCGCTTAGTCAACTAGTCGATTAGCAACTCTTTTGTCGGTTGATAGTCGAATATAACCGTTCATTTTCGTCTAACCGCTCACTATCGAGTAGTCTGAAAATCGACTAACCGAAATTATTCAAATAGTGACGGGTTTTCACCATAAAATTATTTGTATTAGCGCGGTTGGGTTTTGTCAATAAGCATAAGTATACCAAAAATAAAAAATAAATTTTACTCAAAGAAAACAGCTAGCCGATAAATCGAAAATGAACTGATTTTCGACTAGTGAAGTCGATTATTTTGTTGAACAAATTTTGCTATTCGACTAATCGATTAACAAGTAGGAACACGATATCGAACAGAAAGTACCGATATAGTACTCATTTAAAGTATCGCTGTAAAAATATCGGGTACCCATTATTATCGGGATAAAAAGACTCGACCTTCCCAATACCGATACCAAATTCAAAAAATTAAATCCGAATATTGGGCTCTGTAAAGCCCAAAATATAACCATATTGCTTTACATATCAACTCCCAAGTATAGACATATGCGCTTTTCCAGCGGTAAGTCATAGTACGACATAGATTTGCAATAAATGGAAACGCTAGGGTGCGCTTAAGTCAAAATAAAAAACATATTCGACATGAAATTCATATTATTTATATTTGCGTTACAAATTAATTTAAAAACAATATTAACAAAACAGTTTAAATGGAGATTTTAGTAGCGTAATGGCTTGTAACATGACGTCAGATATATTAAGTATGTAATGCGCCTTTGCGATTCGATATGATACAAGGGTTCTGGCACTCGATTCCAAAAAATATCGTTTAAAAACTATCGATTAAAAAGTATCGGTATCGAATGGAAAAAATATCGATATAGTATCGTATCAAAATTCGTGTCCCTATTAACAAGAGCTCTATTACGAGCATTTGTTTTAATTATGTTATATGCATATGTTATTAATTAAATATGGCTGCAAAACAAATAATGTTGCAAAAAGTTACATTGTTTACAAAAAATTAAAGAAAATAAATTCTAAGAAACCGTAGCATCGAATTGTTTTATTCCCGATTACTAGGCCTATCAAGCACAGTTTCACACTGTTCTAGATTCAGTCTGAACCTTTCCACAAATTCTGCGTCTCTCAGGAAGGAAGTCTTCATTCTCTCTCGATACCGATACACTGCACATAGGGGTATTTAGCCGATTTATGCGGCCAAAATTATTTTTACGAATATTTCAACTCGAAATGTTTAGAAAAGACGTGTTTTGACATATAGAATTGAAAATTTTTAAAATCAAGTAAATATAGGTGAAAACATTAACAGAGTTGCCACCTGCTAAAAATTTTGTTCAATTAGTTAAATGAATTGCTGCAATATGGGGATCAATAGAAATAAGTTTGAAAAGGCTTTTTCTATGAGGAACCTTCCAGGGTTTAAAAAATCAAACTCAACTTTAGTTAGAGGAATTAAATAATTCAAATGTATCACAGTATAGGTAAGAAATGGGTGTATTCGAGGTGCTATTAATGCGGCAGTGTTACTCTTTTATAAAAGAGTATCACGTTCTACGCGAAAATTTGGGCGAACAAAATTTTTACAATCAGTTACTCATCATTGGAAAATCAAAAGCAACAAACAAACTTTTACTACGCAATTTCTGCAACATTTTAGAAAAGTTTAAGTTGACCATCAGAAACATGTCATCAGGAAAGCAACCAGTCTGCAATATTGCGGTAATTATTACGTAGCTCGAACGCACTCACTCCGACTTATTCGGTTTAAGGGCTCACTGAAGTCTGCAGCGTCTGTTCACCAGTAGGAGCGGCTGCAAACGGGTGTCTGCTTGGAGCAAGCGAGTCGCTATATAAACGTGTATTTGGTTGCGAAACCACCCCCTTCCCAGCAATGGGTTGTGCGCTGGGGTTGGGATCCGCCACGTAAAAACCACTTCCAGTGAAGAAGCAAGGTAAAGCCTCGGATGAGACCCCCTTTATGATTACGACCAGGGCAAACGTTTTAAGGAATACGATTTGAGGGCATGCACCTGGAATGTCCGGACGCTTAATGGGGAAGGTGCCTCTGCCCGGCTGGTTGATGTCCTCGTAAGGACAAAAGCTGGCATCGCCGCCATTCAAGAAATGCGTTGGAAGGGGCAAGGCGAGCAAATTCGGAGTTGGATTTGTGGTGGGAGAGAGGTGGACGAGCGTCTAGCCAGAATCCGCATCAAAGCGAGATTCTTCGACATCTCGCTCATCTGCGCCCATGCCCCGACAGAAGAGACAGATGAGGCATCCAAGGATCTCTTCTATGAGCGCTTGGAGCGCACGTACGAGCGCTGCCCCCGTCATATAAAAATCGTGCTTGGCGACTTCAATTCCAGAAGGGATCTTTGGAACCACCGTCGGAAAATTCATACTCCACGAAGAAACGCCCGACAACGGATTGAGGCTGATCGACTTCGCCGGGGCCCGAAACATGGTCGTATGCAGTACTAGGTTCAAGCATAAAAAGACCCATCAAGCCACGTGGCTGTCTCCGGATCGAAAAACGAGAAATCAAATCGATGATGTTGTGATAGACGGAAGGCATGCTTCCAGTGTTTTAGACGTACGCACACTCCGAGGCCCAAACATCGACTCGGACCACTATCTTGTTGCAGACAAGATACACCCGCCTCTGTGCAGCAAAAAATGTGCGCCCAAATATGCAAGGAAAGCTNAAAATGTGCGCCCAAATATCCAAGGAAAGCTTAACGTCGAAAAGCTGCAAATCCCAACAGACAGCCAGTGCTTTCGCTACTCTACTCTCACACCTACTCTCAGAGAGCACTCTTCAACAGACATATTCGAGCAGTGGAACCACATCTCCCGCTCATTAAGTACCGCCGCCGAAGAAGTAGTCGGATTTCAGCGAGCTCGAAAGAACAACTGGGAATGAGGAGTGTCAGGAAGCTGCAGAGAAAAAAGATGCCGCCTACAGGGCCACGCTGCGATCTGGCGCAACTCGCGCTATGTGGGACCGCTACAGGGATCTAAAGAGGGAAGCGAGACGCATTTACCGCAATAAGAAGGGAGAGGCTGAAATAAGTGAGTGCGAAGAGCTTTAATCGCTGGCCGACAGGAAGCATGCCCGAAAATGTTACCAAAGAGTTAGGCGACTTACGGAAGGTTTCAAGACCAGCGCGTACTACTGTAAGAACAACAATGGCGACCTAGTAACCGATGATCAGAGCGTACTTAGATTATGGAGGGAAATCTTTTCCGCCCTACTGAATGGCAGCAGCACGGAAAGTTGTGGAGAAGAAGAACCCGAGCCCGCAGTCGATGATGACGGAGTCGACGTTCCACCGCCTGACTATGACGAGGTACGAATAGCAATAACGCGGCTGAAAAACAACAAAGCCTGCCGCGTGTAATTACTGGCTTATGCCGATGACATCGAACTCATCGGTAACAAAAAGCGGGAAGTCTTTTCTGCCTTTTCCAAGTTGGATAAGGAAGCAAAGCGAATGGGTCTGGTGGTAAACGAGGACAAGACGATGTACCTCCTGTCATCAAACAAACAGTAAGCATATATGCGCATTGGCACCCATGTCACTGTTGACAGTTACAATTGCGAGAAAGTAGAGAATTTTGTTTACCTGGGAACCAGCATAACTACCGAGAATAATGTCACATGGAAATCCAACGCAGAATCACTCTTGCCAACAAGTGCTACTTTGGACTGAGTAGGCAATTCACGAGTGAAGTCCCCTTTCGACGTACGAAAACCACACTCTATAAGTCACTCATCATGCCCGTGCTAATATATGGCGCAGAAGCATGGACAATGACAACATCCGATGAGGCGGCTCTTGGAGTATACGAGAGAAAGATTTTTCGGAAGATTTACAGGCCGTTACGCGTTGGCGATGGCGAGTACTGCAGACGATGGAACGATGAGCTAAACGAGCTTTACAACGACATGGACATAATGCAGCGAATTAAAATACAGAGGCTCCGCTGGCTTGGCCATGTCGATCGAACGGACACCAACGCTCTAGCTCTGAAAGTATTCATCTCGAAACCCGCTGGTGGTAGCAGAGGAAGAGGGAGGCCCCCACTGCGATGGAAAGAACTGGTGGAGAAGTACTTGGCTTCACTTGGCTTTTCCAACTGGCGTCAGTTGGCACAGAAGAGAAACGACTAGCGTGCTTTGCTGAACTCAGCCAAAATCTCTTAGGCGGTTACAACGCCAAATAAGAAAAAGAAGACAAAGCAACTTGTAGATACAAGTGCTGTACTTGTAATTACTGAACTTTTTGTACAATCTATATATATAATACGCGAAGGGATTTTTTGTGCAGCATTAAAGATCTGTACCATTCGCCCGATTTTCAAAAATGAGATGTAAAATTAAAGCGCTTGGTCTGTAAATGTGCAATAAGGTTTTACTTTTTCGAAAAGTAATTAGAAATAAGAAAAATTGCATTCAAATAATTTAATAATCAATGCCATCAGATCCACACCGTTCGTTTGATTTTCAAAATTGAGGCGTCAAATCAAAGGGCTTTGACCTTAGGTGTGCAATAAGGCTTAACTTTTTCGAAAAGGGTCGCCACCTTTTAAAAAATAAAGTTCAAAATAATACGCGAAGGCATTTTTTGTTCCGCATAAAAGATCTGCACCGCTCGTTGGATTTTCAAAACTGGCGTGTCAAATTAAGGCGCTTGGCCTGTAGATGTGCAAACTGGTTTTATTTTTTGGAAAGCAGTTGCCACCTGTAGAACAAATGAATATAAACTATATAATAAGCAATGCCGTCATAACAGCACCGTTCGTTTGATTTTCCAAAATAAGGTATCAAATTAAAACTCTTGGACTGCAGATATGCAATAAGGTTTTACTTTTTTGAAAAGAGTTGCCACCATTTAAAAAATTTCATTCAAATTATCTAAAAAAAAACTATTATTACAAAATGGCTATCAGTGGAAAGGGCAAACGTCAAGCTGTGAAGCTGTGTTTTTCTGTGATCTGTTTCAATTTTGTTTTATAAAGCTGTTTACGCTTATTAAAGTAAAAAATTTAAAAAAAAGTGTTAATAAACTTCTGGCGCACAATTTAAAGATAAGTAAAACATCAAAATTTCCTGTATATTTGATTAATTTAACTTGATATTCTTAATTGCATGTGCCGAGTATTTTGTTTCATATAATATATTGTTGTTGTACAATTGTTTTTGTTTGTGCACATTGATTTTGCTCTTTTTGTCTTTTTGTCATTTCTGCTGTTTCATCTTTGTCACAGCTGTTTGCGTTGTGTTTATTAGGTGTCAAATATACAGTGCATCTAAAACTGTTCGCTAACTGATATTTACCAGCTGATTGGTTCACTGATTAATACATCGTTTTCAAAACCGTTTTTGCTTTTTTGCTTCTAAAACCTAAAAATAAATATAATTTTAAACATGTCGTGTATTTACACCAATTGCCACGTTAAAAGCGACTCCTATGTGTCATGCTGGCTCTGCGATGGGATTGCCCATATAAAAAATGCTGGTTTGAGCGGTAGAGTATTAGACGCTATTAACGAGGGTAAGGGTCTTCGTTGGTCTTGTCAAAAATGTAGATCAACCGAAGTTGATTTATTTAAATTCTTCAGGCAGTCCAGAAATGGTTTTTCTGAGATCGGGAAGGATCTGTCGGCGCTTGTTGAGAAATTTAAGCATTACGAAAAAATGTTTAGGTCTTTCACTTGTCTCGACGACCCTCCACACTCTGAGGATAGCCGAGAAAATAAAGGTGGGCATGTTATTAGTCCACCTAAAAAGACAGCCACGGATTCTAGTAAAAAAGATCCTCCATCCCAGTCCTTGGAACTTATTAATTTATCTTCTCCATGCATTCAGGCATTGGAGCCTCCGATATCTAAAGCCATATCCACTAGGTCTACTTGTAAAAATAGTCAAACCGTTGATTTAACAGTGTTGCCGTCAACATCTCAAGCTGCACTGGCTAACTTAGTTCCTCCGAATAATTCGGAGCCCCGCACATCAGACATCATTACCAAAAAGTTGGTTGTAATTCCTCCGAGAAGATCAATCTTTGTCTCTAGATTTGCTAAAGATACTTCTTCGGATGATATAAAGTCATACATATCGACTAAAATTAGAACTTAAGATGTATTTATTCGTAAATTTAATTTTAAATACGATCGCGATATTTCATCTTTTAAAATTGATGTAGCTTCCGAAGATTTTGATTCACTACTAAATAGTTCATTTTGGCCGACCGGGGCGTTTGTTCGCGAGTTTGAGTATAAACCTAATAAAAGTAATAATAACGTAGCTAAAATTTTTAATCTTAATTCGGATTCAAAAAACTAACTCGCAAGTCTAATTTAAGTATTTACTAAATTAAATTAACTGACTTATATTTAAAAGGTTTTGACTGCAATTATAATATTATTTCCTTGACTGAAACATGGCTCAAACCTCATATTTTTAATTCCGAAATTCTTCCAAATGAATATCAAATATACAGGAGCGACCGCGAGGGCAGAATCGGCGGTGGTGTTCTTTTTGCGGTGCATTCATCGATACCATCCGAGGAAGTTAGTCTTTCTGTCATTGAATATACCGAATTTAAATGTATACGTGTGCAGGGTGGAAAGACTTATATTTATTTAGCCCTTTGCTACAACCCTCCTGATTCTGCCGTATCAGTATATATGCAGCTAGTTTCTTTACTTGAGACCGTAAATGCAATGCTTACGGCATCCGATTCTATGATTGTTTTGGGCGATTTAAATCTGCCACATATTTCATGGAACATCATTGACACCGATGTTGTACCAGTTTCATATAGAGATAGTTACAATGTATTTCTGGAGGAAATGGCTGAACTTTGCCTCAAACAAATAAATATATGTCCAAATAAGTTTGGAAAGGTCTTGGATCTCGTTTACGTTGATGATGTTCCGAAGGCCTCTATTAATCGGTGTGATCCCCTAGTTTTGCCGGAAGATGCATACCATCCTGCTCTTGAGTTAAGCTACGAAATCATAAATGAAATACATAATAATAAGTCAAGTTCAAGTACTAGATATGTTTTTGCGAAAGCAAATTTCAGGAAAATTAACAAAGAACTTTCAAAGTTATCTTGACCAGTATATAGAGATGACGTGGAGCGTAGCGTTGAGCACTTTGATGATACTGTTTTCAATTTGTTTCCAAAGTATGTGCCAAAACGTAATATTGTTCATGAAGAACCAATACAATTATGGTTCACTAAAGAGCTTAAAAAATTGAAAAATAAAAAGTCGCACTCTTTTAAACTGTATAAAAGAACGGGCTTACACAGTGATTACCTAAGGTACTCAGTTTTGTGGCATAGCTACTTTGCATTAAATAAGAAATGTTATAATTCATATTTATGTAAAATTAAGAAGAATTTAATTAACAATCCTAAATCATTTTATGGTTTCATAAATTCAAAGCGTAAGGCACATGGTTTTCCGTCCGCTATGCATTATCGCAACACTGTATCTAGCGACAGCCAACTCATTGCCAACATGTTTGCTCGGTTCTTTAGGTCCAATTATTCTGTAGACTTCCCTATAAGTGGAGACTATCCGTACGAGCTTTGTCCAATCAACTCTGCTTATATTCCAGTAATATCTTCCGATGAAGTTTTACACTCTTTAAAAACCTTAAAAGCGTCATTTAGGCCTGGACCTGATCATATTCCGACCTGTTTTCTTAAAAACTGCGCTGAGAACATCTGCGAGCCTTTAACAACTCTATTCAATTTGTCACTTAAACATGGCGTTTTTCCGTCAGCCTGGAAGGAGTCTTTCATAATACCACTTCACAAAAACGGCAGCAGGTTCTCTATAGAAAACTATCGAGGCAAACTACTCTCCGCTATCCCCAAATTATTCGAAGCAATTATTCCCTGCAGTGAAAACCCAAACCAATTAGAAAAAATACTAGTTCATATACAAGTATGTGCTTACCAGTTCGACATTTTCGAAGCACTTAAGCGTTCAGCGACATCTGCCTTTGAATTGCCAAAGCCTAAAATAAAACGCAATTAATTGATTTTCTTACAAATGTCGGCTGTGGCGTCACGCGAAGACTACTGGTTCTGGTTCTGGGATCGCAGGTTCGAGGCCGCTTGGAGGTGGTTCAGATTTTTAAAGTTAGATCAATGTAAGTAGGAATAATTATTTCAATTTAAATATAAATAACAAACTTAAAAATCTAGTAGCATTACAAAAAAAAAGAAACAAATATATGGGAAGAAATACTTATGCCATAAAAAATAGATAAAAAAAAAATATTTTTTTTTATTAAATCTAAGTATAATAAAAAAACCCTAAATAAAAAATATAAATAAAAGAAATATTATGAAAAGAATTAAAAAAAAAAATTCCCTGCATCAGGGCTTGAACCTGGTACCTCAGGCATACCACGCGAGGGCTTTGCTCTGTCGGCCATTGCGACTGTTGGAGCGCCGCGAGCAAAAATGCATACTAATGCTTTTCATAGGGGATGAATTGGCACACTATCTCATCAACTGGTATGATGCTACTAGTATTTCTACTAGTAGATGCTGATGCATAGCCTGACAATTGACATCTCGTAGGACACCGCAATATTAAAAATACCAGTCGCTAACATTGAAAAAGGATAGAACGTGAACTAGTTGGGCTGAAACGAAAACTGGTAGAATTCTAGTTCACAACTAGTAGCTTCCCCTGCAGGGTTGTTAACCAGCTGATATAGAATATCTTCTTCAATTACACAATCTCAACACGGATTTTCTAAAGGAAAATCTACTATGACTAATTTATTGGAGTTTACAACTCATGTCTCAAACGGTTTTAGAGAAAATGCTCATACCGACGTAATATACACCGATTTCAGTAAAGCTTTTGACAAAGTATGTCACTCGTTACTCATCCGTAAACTCGACCTAATCGGCTTTCAGCCCAGTTTTCTTCAATGGATCTCATCTTACCTATCTGATAGAACACAAAGACTTATTGTTAATAATTGTTCTTCCAACATCATTAAAGTTTCTTCAGGAGTTCCTCAGGGAAGCCACCTTGGTCCGATTCTGTTCCTGATATTCATTAATGATATTTCTTCTATAATAAAACATTCAAAAATTT
>NW_016157601.1:124841-131150 GCF_001687245.7 Rhagoletis zephyria | reverse complement strand
ACAACAACCACGCTGTCGAGTTTAAATAGCGGCAAATCAGCTGCACTTGATAGTAGTTGGTTGAATAAGGAAAATGAATTAGCAACAAGAGTTTACGGGATGTACATAGCTCAGTGGTTAACGCTTCTGACTTTGAACATCGAATTCGCAGGTTCGATCCCTGCTGAAGTCTAGAAAAAAGAAGTCTGATGAGGAGATGTGGTGATCTCCGAAATAGTGCTATAACTTCTACCGCTTAGACTTGGTTGCTTTTTCAATTTTTCCTAATAAACAATCGTGGTACAAAGCTCACTAATTTATTTAGCTTTAACACAATTTTAATGAAATATTAAAATATGAGTGGCAAAAGAAAGAGTTTTAATAAAACTTTAGTTTGAAAATATTTTTTGTTAGGGTTGCCATTTATTCGATTTTTATTTTGAGCGATAAAGTTCGGTTATTGTGTTATCAGCTGTCTCGACGAAGTCAATTGGCCCCCTAGGAGCCGCGATTTCACGCCCTTAGACTTTTTTGTGCCATGCCGTGAAGGACCGATATAATGCGATCAATCTATTAACGATTCAGGCCTTTAAGGTTTGGAGAATTCGGCAAACAGGATGCGCTACTGCGAATACAGTCACATGATGAAATCGGGTTCCATAACTAATGGGAATATATGTTCTTTCGAATAAACCCATAATATACCGAAAAAATTAGTTTGAGTTAATTTTTATAAGTAAATAATTTTTTTGTTATGGTCATCAGATCTTTAATGTGAAGGTCATCAGATCAGCACCGTCATTATAAATGTGCATTAAGGTCTTATTTTTTGAAGTTACGACCTTTTTTGCGGTGCACGGTGGTTTGAATTTTGAGGAAATGAAAAATCTACGCCATTTGAGACCTCTCTTCGTTCAAAAAGGGATGGACGAATTTACTTGAAACTTTTGCAATATTTATTAAGGTTTGTGAATATGCTGCCATCTGTTTAAAATATTAAACTCAATTGGCGTCTTAACGCCATGCGGGCTCACTAGTTGTAGTCTATTTCCGTAACACAACGAACATACTTGTACAGTTGTGTTACGGATTTTTCTACAATTGTAAACAATTTTCTACCTACAGTGGCGGTCAAAAATGGATGAATGGTGTTTCGTTTTTAATATTTTTAATGTTTTTCAAACTAAAATTTTTTTGATATTTTTTTATAAAAATATGGTTCATGCTTTAACAAAAACTTTCACACTTTCAAACTTTATACAGAACTTAGAAAAATTCCACAAATTTTTATCTAAATTTCGAGCTTTTGAACCAGAATTTTTTGAAATTTTCGGGGTATGCAGTTAACAAGCTTAAAAAATTCTAGTAAAATAAGTGCAAGTTTTGAGTGTTTAAAAAATCACATTGTTTTTTTTTGTTGACAGCGTTTTGTACTTTTTTCTATATAAATATGAATTTTATGTGGAAAAATATGCGCAAAGTCTTTTGCGATAAAAAAAAGTCAAAGTTTTTATATGAAAAAAACCGAAAAAGCCGTCAGCAAAAAAAACTTGATTGAAAATCAATGCGATGTTTTAGCTTCTCAAAACTTGCACTTGTTTTACTAGAACTTTATAAGCTTGTTAACTGCATACCCAAAAAATTTCTAAAAATTCTGGTTAAAAAGTACGAAATTTAAATACAAATTTATGGAATTTTTCTAAGATCTGTATAAAGTTTAAAAGCGTGATTTATACAGTTTGTGTTAAAGCAGGAACCATATTTTTATAAAAAAATATCAAAAAAAATTAGCTTGAAAAATATTGTAAATATTAAAAACGAAACACCATTCATCCATTTTTGACCGCCACTGTACCTCAGGGTACGGAGAATATTTAAAGTATTAATTGTATTCACAAATAATTCTTTACAGCAAACATTTGGTTCGAATTGAACGCTTTTTAAAATTCTCGATTATAAAAAATTCTTTTTATTATTCGAGCTAGAGAGCACAAGCGCAACCACTTTGAGCAAATAAAAATACGAAAAAATTAAAAATGTCTGTCATATAACTACGAGATATTCAACATAAAAAACGAAAACTCGTTCGCAAATGATTCAAATTCATTCTTTCTTCTATTCATTTGCAATATGCGAGTTAACGCCAAAAGGAACATTTGTTGATCTATGCTCAGCTAATTTCAAAATAGTATTTTGCTTTCATACGGAGAAGTGTATTTTCGTAGACGTTATTTTGAAAGTTGGCTATATCTCGAAAACTGTTCTAATATCTTATTATCTGACTTCATACTTGGGCTCAGCGGAAATTTTTAAATATGAAATGATGGTCAAATGCCAGAGCTCAGAACTTTTTGGAAAATTTGTTATCTAGTGTACATAATTATGGGAGAGTTATAGTTCCATATTGTTTTATATTGCTGCAAAATGTATACGCAATATAAAAATACAAAGCAGCATGCAACTTGGAACTCGCCCTATACTTATGTAAATATGTAGATGTTTGAAATAATTTCAATTTATAATACTGTGCTATGAAAACAAGAGAATTAAAATAAATAAATTTTCTTCAACTTATATTTACATACATACATCGCTAAATAGTGATAAATTCGGGCAAATGTTTGCGGCAGAGAGCGAATGAGTCAGTTCATATTCATTTGTATATAACGAATGAAAACAATATAATTACCTTTTAAGTTAATGAGAACGCAACCAAAATTTAAAAATACATTCTTCCGAATGAAAACAAAAAAAGAAAACAATCGTCACCAGGCAACGAAAACAAATGGTGGTTATAAAGTTCGTTCACAGATAGCAAATACAAATGAAATTAATTAATTTTAATCATTTGAAAACGAATTTTTCTGAACCCTGCTGTATCTCTTACGCTGAGTAGATTCAGTTTAGTGAATTATTTTGCCGTTAGCATACCATTTTTCTGTCGGTATGTGGTCAAGTGATTCCGAAAGTAAAAACGAAAACGTTCCTACAGTGTATCGGTATCGGGAGAGAATGAATACTTTCTTCCTGACAGACGCGAAATTTGTGGAAAGGTTCAGACTGAATCTGGAACAATGTAAAACTGTGCTTGAAGATATAGGCCCAGTAATCGTGAATAAAACAATTCGATGCTACGTTTTCTTAGAATTTCTTTATTTTCTTTAACTTTTTGTAACATTATTTGTTTTGCAGTCATATTTAATTTATAACATGTGTTTTATTTTTCACGGCGAGTGTTATACGTCCGCCGGAAACAAATGCTCGTAATAGAGCTCTTGTTAATAGGGACACGAATTTCGATACTATACTATATCGATCATTTTTCCGTTCGATACCG
Organism: Rhagoletis zephyria; assembly: GCF_001687245.7. NCBI lineage: Eukaryota > Metazoa > Arthropoda > Insecta > Diptera > Tephritidae > Rhagoletis > Rhagoletis zephyria. The sequence goes on along the minus strand of NW_016157601.1, from coordinate 127,834 downwards.
ATACAATTTAATCGATAGCTTTCAAATGATATTTTTTGAAATCGAGTACCAGAATCCTTGTATCAAATCGAATCGCAAAGGCGCATTACAAAGTGTCTGACGTAACGTTACAAGACATTACCCTACTAAAATCTCCATTGAAACTTTTTTGTTAATATTGTTTTTAAATTAATATGAATTTTATTTATTTATTTAATTGGTCAAAAAACACAATGGTTCTTACTGACTACTCACTTAGTGCTAATACAAATCATTCAAAATTAGTTCGAAGATAAATTCCGACTTAAATAAAAATTGCTACATTGGTTTATTAAATGCATGAGAGTTAAAAAGATGAATTCAACAGAAGAGTCAACTGATTCTTAGAAATTGAAAAATCAAACGAAATGGAATTCGAGATCTCATTAAATTTGCGAAGCGCCCGTGCAATTGGTGCATTGGATTCATAATTGGTTTTGAAAATCTTAAGGTAAAAAGGGTAAGAGCTTCGAAAAGTTCTTGCCGGAATAAGAAAGTTTATGCGTTGCAACAGAAACTCACAATCAATGTCCCCTTGAATTAAATTAAAAACGAAAGACAGCGATAGTATCGACCTTCTGCGTTCAAGCGACTTTAAGTTTATTAAAAGCAGGCGGGAGTTATAGGATGGAATAGGGTCCAAGAAATTTAAACATCTCAGAGCGAATTTCAGAAACACCTTTTGCACCCGTTCAATTCTTGCTATAGCAAAGTGGTGATAAGGTCTCGAAATGAATGAAGCATATTCCAGCCTGGACAGAACAAACGCAGTAAACAATAATTTAATTGTGTAAGGATCTGAAAAGTTAGCACTGTTTCGTCTCACAAAACCTAGAATTGAGTAGGACTTCGAGATAATAAAATTGATGTGACTTGAGAAAGAGAAGAAAGAGAAATGCACTCAGAAAAAGGTTTAGTTATAATTACCAAGATTTGGTTATAGTGACCAAGTGGCATAGTTGGATATGGCGAAATTAATATCTAGTTCACGAAACTCTGCAATTTACTTGAGACTTCTAGTTGGGCCAAATGTATATTTGTTAATAATTACAAAACGACTACCTTGAGTGGACAATATTGTTAGTTGAATAAAATCATTGTTGAGCAAATATAAACAATGCTTTGGTTGATACAAGTTTTCAATTAATTTTGTGAACTTGCTGTAGCCGTGNAAGCAATCAGCTGATGAATTTGATTCTGTAGCTGAATAGTTTTAGATCTCGACACTTAACAAACTCCTGTTTCCACTACTCGGCACCAAAAAACTAAAAAAAAAAAAGGTTACGTACGTCATGCGGACTGCGCCCCTCTTGGCGGTTGGGCGGGAATGGAGGGTAAAAAGCCGTTGGGATTAATGAATTAAAAATATTTGTTTCTTAACTTACCTTTAGGAGAGTTGCCACCTGTTTAAAAAATTAAATTCAATTAAGAAAATTAATTAGGAGAAATATGTTTCACCATATGGGCGCATAACGAAAGGGGCTTCAGAAGGTGGCCGTTTGAAAATATTTTGAAGAGGGTTGCTACCTTCGTGCAATGTCGAATTTAATTAACTTATCCAGAAGTTATATGAAATGTCAAATGTCAAAAAAATGATGTGAAACGAAAGAATATTAAGAAGACTTTAGTTTGAACACACAAAATATTTTTGACGTGTTGGAAGAGGGTTGCCACCTATTAAAAAATTAAATTCAAGTTATTAAATAAGTTAAATGAATTATTAAAATATGGGTATCAATCGAAGGATGGTTGAAAAATCTTTATTTCTCAACTATATTTAGCGGAGTTGCCACATGTTTAATTATTATAATTCAACTTAATTCATCAGTTGATTAAAACATGTATCGCAATATTAGACGAAGAATATTTAAGAATATCTTAGCGCGAAACTACTTTTCAAAAGGGCTGCCACCTGTTTAAAAAGTCGAATTTAACTATATCTATATATATAATACGCGAAAGGACTTTTTGTCCAGGTCATCAGATCTTAACCATTCGTTTAATTTTCAAAAATGAGGTATTAAATTAAAGGGCTTGATATGTAGATGTACAGTAGGCTTTTCCTTTTCCGGAAAGAACGGCTACCTTTTAAAGAATCAAGTTGAGATTATTTATAAATCAATACTGTCATATCCCCATCCTTCGCTCGATTTTCAAAAATGAGGTGTCAAATTAAAAGGCTTGGTTGCAGATGTGCAATGAGGTTTTAATTTTTGAAAAGAGTTACCATAGTTATCAGGCGAAATGGTTATTAAAAGCTTTGCTTCTTAACTGTGAGAGTGTTGCCCCTGTTTAAAAAATCAAATTAATTTTTAACAGGGAAATTACATAGGTAGTTTACAAAATGTTCCCCCACAGGGGTCCAGACTAAAGGAGATTAAAAAGGTAGTAAATGAAGGTTGAAGTAAATTAAAAGGTTGAAAATGTTTTGAAAAGGGTTGCCACCTGCTTTAAGAGCTGAATTTAGTTATATGCAGTATTAAAATATGGGTGTTAAACGAAAGAGTGCTAAATCTTCAGTTTAAACATCAAAATTTTGTTTGATAGTTTGAAGAGAGTTGCCAGCTGTTGAAAATTTTAGATTTAAATGAATTATTAAGTTAAATAAATTACTAAAAGAGGTGATTTAATCGTTCATGGGTTTGATACGGATTTATATCTGAACTGTTTAGGAGAGTTGCCAGGTGATCAAAAAATTAAATTCAATTTATTTCTTCATGTAATTGAATTATGTATCAAAGTATCGGACAAAAGAGCTTTAAAAGATTTCAGTTTGAAAATGCTTCGCAGAAGGTTGTCACCTGTTTGAAAAGCCTAATTTATTTAGTATTTGTCAATGTTATTGTGGCTTGTTAACATTTTATTTTTAATATTTTTATTGAGCTTTGTACCACGATTGTTTATTAGGAAAAATTGAAAAAGCAACCAAGTCTAAGCGGTAGAAGTTATAGCACTATTTCGGAGATCACCACATC
>NW_016157601.1:95612-118993 GCF_001687245.7 Rhagoletis zephyria | reverse complement strand
AACTTTTTTGCTGAGAATTTATTTAAATTCCAAAAACCGAATGCCAACTTGAATTAAAGGAACCAACACTGAAGTGAATCAAAATGAAAATAAAAGATCACAAATTTATATGTAAAGCAAAACTCTCTGGGAATTTTACGAGACATCTGCCGGTCATATGACCGGTCATCTAAATGGGAAATCTGCAGTCTTTTGGCATCATATTTTACATCAGAATTGAAAGGATTTCTGAAAAATCTGACCAGTTCTTTTGTGTAACTGTGATTTTGCATCCCTTGTCAACATATGGCCTCGGTTGATGTTATCTTAAGGTCGTTGTTTTACTGCCTTAAAATTGAAGGGAAATTTTTACAGCGTTTTTTATGTGTATTGGTTTCTATTTGAGTGTATTGAAAATCGGTCAGTCTGAAAAGGCCTTGTAGGGAAGACAATAGGTTTGTTCGTCGAAAATCCAGTGAGAATTATCACTCAAAATATCATATAGTAAGAACAAATGCTTCCAAATTCTCTCTCATGTAGAGAAACCTGCAATTTTATGTACGAACGCAAATTTGCAAGTGTTTGCCAGCTAGTGTCCACGGTTGCATTTCAAACAAAAGAAATTTGTATAGAATTTTTAAAATTCTTTCAGAGGGGCAAAAAACAGGATCTACGTGTATATATCTTGTCCGACTTTCTTCAACATACGTTTCAATTTCTTTGTCGGGTTTACTGTATCGACTCTGGTTGAGATTGCATTCCGATTAAGAATACCGTTTTTTTTGCCGAATACCTTGCAAATCATTGGAATTAACTAAATTAATTGAGTAAACAAGTATTAACTTACATTTTTCATTTTAAAATCGCTCCAGTTTGTAAATTTTTAAATTATCGTCGACAAAAAATCCAACCATGTGCCACAATCATATGTTTTTTTCCTAATTGCAAATTCTTGCTGGCAAAACTTTTTCCGGCTCGAAATTGTAACTTCTCTCCAAGAAATAGTCTTTTTACTCGTGATTTATGTAAATAAAACATGTGAAATTTAGTTGAAACATTTTAGCCGTTTTTAGCCGGTTTTATTTGCCAATTTAGCCGGTTCGTCCAAAAAGTTCTGGCAACACTGATTCGAACAGCGGTGGCGAAGCAATGATTTTCACGCACACAGTCTCATTCATTGAATCGTTTTTATGCAATGGTCGGCATACTAGTTCATTCAAACGATTCAATAAGTGGGACTGAGTGCATTGCTTAGCTGGCTCTCTTCGTATGTGAAACACACATGCGCTCAGAGAGCGCTGAGCATTATTTAGGGGTGGCTCACAAGCATGAATATATTCCGCTCTCAAACCAAATCGTGTTTGCCTCAACTAAGATTTGGTAACTATGACTAAACCATGTGTTGAAAGAAAGCTTATCTGTATTAGCAGAGCTTAATGAGATCCTTTTAGGAACCATACGTTAAGTTGAATAGAATTTGTAGAAATATGCTTCAAAAAAGTATTTATTAGTATATGCCAAACCCTTCAACTACATTAACGATTTGGTACAACCTAGATGAATATAAGAAGCTTTAATATATTTAGTTATAATTACCAACCCATGGTAATAGTTCCCAATCCTTAGTCACAGTTCCCAAATATTGTCAAAATTCGGGAACTAAATATCTTTAGTTGTCGAAACTAATCCTTTTTCTCAGTGTGCGAGTCAAAAATCACTCCAAGGTCTTTGATCTCATCCACAGTTTGAGAACATCATTAGAGATATTGTATGACGATTGCAGAAGATCGCGAGATTTGGAGTATGTGACTTGACAACATTTTTTAATATTTAAAGATATAAAGGAATTAGTACACCAACAGCCAAGTTCATTAAAATCAGCCTGAAGCCCAGCTACATCGTTTAAATTTCTTATTGCGGGAAACATTTTCAAGTCATCTGCGTATAATAAGTGATTAGCAAATGAAAAACCACTGCTTATATCATTTATAAATAGGACGAAAAGTAGAAGACCTAGAACACTTCCTTGAGGTACCCCTGAAGTGGCAATGAAAGGAGCAGAGGATTCGCCCCCAATCGTAACCAGACAACGCCTTTCACTTAGATATGATTCCAACCATTGAAGGAAAATCGAGTGAAAACCAAAAGAGCCCAATTTACGTAAGAGAATTCTATGTGACACCGTGTCAAAAGCTTTGGAGAAATCTGTGTAGATGCAATCTACTTGAAGTCCGGACGAAAATGATTCAATGCAATATTCGCCTGCCTGATACAAAACCATGTTGGTTGGATGAAATTAAACTTTTCGTAGCAAAGTATACTTTCTCTTTAATGATAGCTTCGAATAATTTGGAAGTAGTCGACAGCTTGGAAATTGGTCTATAGTTTCGTACATCATTCTTTTTGCCACTTTTAAAGATTGGTGTTAAGTACTGTAGTCAATTCCCAATCATCAACGAAGACACCGGCTGCTAGAGATTTATTAAAAACTATTTTTAGTGGAGTGACTATAGCGGGACATTTTTTGAATAAAAGTACCGAGAGGCCGTCCGCGTCTGTCTGAGAAGAGGGCTTCAAAGCTAAAATGCCTTCTGATAGGTCCTCAGAGGATAGATTCAAATTACCAAAATTTAGAGAAGAAAACTGATTACATTCGGGAAGATTATAGGAGTCTATATTGTCTCGAAAAAAGTTAGATTGGAAAAACTCGGCAAATAAATTGGCAACCTCACACGGAGAGCTCGCCACTTTATCATCAAAACTCACGGCAGCTGGTACATTCGCACATGACTTGTTGGATTTGATGAATTGCCAAAAAGCCTTCGGACTCGATTTAATATTATTCTCAACATTAAGTATGTAATTACGGTAAAGAAATTTGTTTAGGCAATTAAATTCTTTTAAATAACACTGATATTTAATGCAGAATTCTTGGTTCTTAGTTTTTATATACGTTTTGTAGAATTTTTTACGCAGATTTTTAAGTTTCTTTAATTTAGGTGTATACTATGGGAACTTATAGCACCGCTTTTTTATTTGCGGAATATTAGAGAAACATATATTCAACAGTGTCAATTTAAATCAGGGTACGAAAATAAACTATATTGTACGTTACTATTTCGTTTCGTTTATTACTTCAACAGTTCAGTACAAAACGAAAACAAAACAGCTGAGTTCACTTTGGCGATAGTACACTACAGTAGTTTAGTAGTTACAGACGAAACAACATACGAAATGAATCGTGCAGAGAAAACTATATGTATGTATGTACACATATGCAATAACTAAACACAAAACGAATGGCTGCAATGAAAAAAAAATAAAAATGTTTTTTATTTGAATTGGATATGAAAATTTACAGAAATAAATATTTTTCACGTAATTGAAACGTTTGTGATATCATCCTATGGTACAATTGTCACAAACGAAAAGCAAACGTTTCTCGTTGGGGAAAATGACAGTGAATCTTACAATTTGTTTCTGAATATGTACAAAACTGTACAAAACCACAAATGATATGATGATCGATGAGCAAATGGGAATTGTTTTGTACAGTTTATTTTCGTACTCTGATTTAAATGCATTAAAGCAGTCAGTGACAGTTAAGCCCGAAAGCATGGCATGCCAATTAATAGCACATAACAGATCATTAAGCCTAGAGAAGTCACAGGAAGAGTAATTAAAGGCAATTCTGTTGGCCGGTTTGTTGACGGAAAATGCATAAAATTCGACTCTAAGCAGCATTGAAACCTGATTTTTGTCAGCAGGAGAGAAGGGAAAAAGACATTGAGAGATAGTAGAATCAAAGTTGCCAGTAACGAAAATGAGATCAAGAATTCTATTAAGTTTGTTTTCAAAATAATTAATTTGAACTAAATCTAAACTTAAGAGATTATCAATGAAATATGATTCAAGGGAACTTGTAATATTAGTTGGAATTAGCCCAAAGTTGGAAAAATGTTTTGACCATATAATGTTCGGAAGATTAAAATCGCCAACCAAGGGAGACAATATTGTCCCTATGAGCTTTATAGATTTCAAAACTACTACTTGGCGGAACGTAAGAGGCTACTAGATAAAAATCGCCAATATATTTTTTATTTTTACTTAAACGCACCCTGGCGGTTCCATTTATTGCAAATTTATGTCGTACTATGACTTACCGCTGGGGAAGCCCACACTGAGAAAAAGGATTAGTTTCGACAACTAAAGATATTTAGTTCCCGAATTTTGACAATATTTGGGAACTGTGACTAAGGATTGGGAACTATTACCATGGGTTGGTAATTATAACTAAATATATTAAAGCTTCTTCTATTCATCTAGGTTGTACCAAATCGTTAATGTAGTTGAAGGGTTTGGTATATACTAATAAATACTTTTTTGAAGCATATTTCTACAAATTCTATTCAACTTAACGTATGGTTCCTAAAAGGATCTCATTAAGCTCTGCTAATACAGATAAGCTTTCTTTCAACACATGGTTTAGTCATAGTTACCAAATCTTAGTTGAGGCAAACACGATTTGGTTTGAGAGCGGAATATATTCATGCTTGTGAGCCACCCCTAAATAATGCTCAGCGCTCTCTGAGCGCATGTGTGTTTCACATACGAAGAGAGCCAGCTAAGCAATGCACTCAGTCCCACTTATTGAATCGTTTGAATGAACTAGTATGCCGACCATTGCATAAAAACGATTCAATGAATGAGACTGTGTGCGTGAAAATCATTGCTTCGCCACCGCTGTTCGAATCAGTGTTGCCAGAACTTTTTGGACGAACCGGCTAAATTGGCAAATAAAACCGGCTAAAAACGGCTAAAATGTTTCAACTAAATTTCACATGTTTTATTTACATAAATCACGAGTAAAAAGACTATTTCTTGGAGAGAAGTTACAATTTCGAGCCGGAAAAAGTTTTGCCAGCAAGAATTTGCAATTAGGAAAAAAACATATGATTGTGGCACATGGTTGGATTTTTTGTCGACGATAATTTAAAAATTTACAAACTGGAGCGATTTTAAAATGAAAAATGTAAGTTAATACTTGTTTACTCAATTAATTTAGTTAATTCCAATGATTTGCAAGGTATTCGGCAAAAAAAACGGTATTCTTAATCGGAATGCAATCTCAACCAGAGTCGATACAGTAAACCCGACAAAGAAATTGAAACGTATGTTGAAGAAAGTCGGACAAGATATATACACGTAGATCCTGTTTTTTGCCCCTCTGAAAGAATTTTAAAAATTCTATACAAATTTCTTTTGTTTGAAATGCAACCGTGGACACTAGCTGGCAAACACTTGCAAATTTGCGTTCGTACATAAAATTGCAGGTTTCTCTACATGAGAGAGAATTTGGAAGCATTTGTTCTTACTATATGATATTTTGAGTGATAATTCTCACTGGATTTTCGACGAACAAACCTATTGTCTTCCCTACAAGGCCTTTTCAGACTGACCGATTTTCAATACACTCAAATAGAAACCAATACACATAAAAAACGCTGTAAAAATTTCCCTTCAATTTTAAGGCAGTAAAACAACGACCTTAAGATAACATCAACCGAGGCCATATGTTGACAAGGGATGCAAAATCACAGTTACACAAAAGAACTGGTCAGATTTTTCAGAAATCCTTTCAATTCTGATGTAAAATATGATGCCAAAAGACTGCAGATTTCCCATTTAGATGACCGGTCATATGACCGGCAGATGTCTCGTAAAATTCCCAGAGAGTTTTGCTTTACATATAAATTTGTGATCTTTTATTTTCATTTTGATTCACTTCAGTGTTGGTTCCTTTAATTCAAGTTGGCATTCGGTTTTTGGAATTTAAATAAATTCTCAGCAAAAAAGTTAGTTTAAAAAAATACATATGTGTACATAGTGCTTGAAAATATCAATTTTTCCCTTACCTTAAACCTTTGGGAGTGGGCAAAAATGATGTTTTGTAATTTAGGCAGAATTGACTATCTGGGAATATGTAATATTTATTCTGTTTGTTGGCACTATATCCAAACACAAACGCATCTTAAGTTTCTTAACAGTGAAACAATTTCTTATTTTTTAAGTTTGCGAATAAAACTTCACACTTGAAATTAAGACATTTATAACAAACATTTTATGAAGAAAATCCCTTCTTCGTTTAAAATAAAAATAAGCGAAATCGGCCCAATTTCATACAACCCTGCCTGACATGAAAATTTTCTCCCCGATAAGGCTAGTGGCCATCTCTAACAGATTTTGGGTCGCTTAGTCAAAAATTGAAACATATATACATATTTGAAATTTAAGAAAACAAGGCAAATAGCGAAATCGACTAAAAACAGCAAATTTTGTTTCTGCAAAACGGCTACCGGCTAAATCGAAATTTCTCCGGGTGTTTGCTATCGCAACCGGCTAAATCTAGCCGGAAAACGGCTAAAATGGCAACACTGGTTCGTATATGGGTGAAACACGCGTGTGGTCATAGAGCGCTCAGTAAGCTATGGCATGTCGATCACTGCGCTAGGTAGAGAAAGAAAAGTGTGTGCTATGATATGCCCAGACTTGTTTGTCTCAGTTTCAGTTTTGCCATCGCCGCGAGTTGTTTCGGTGTGCGCATAGTTATTTAAAAATATAAAGTTTGATGCCAACCGGGGTTTCTCAGTGGATATATAATTCATGTGAATTATAATTTGAAAGTATCTATTTAGCCAAGGAAAAAGCAAAGCAGTATACTTAAACCAGCACTTCCAGCAGATATTGACCTGGGTTTTCGCACGACTATTCCTGTTCCATCGTTTCTTTTTAGGAAATTCTTACCACCATATACATATGTATTATTTCCACTAGTAACTATTTATGTAAATATGTACGTATTTTTTATGCTTAATATATGCAAATAAAAGAAGAAAGTAAACACAACAACCATCGAGTAAATTTTTATTTGTGTCAAACTGAAACCCTTTTTCCAATAATAAACGGTTAGCTGATTCACGGCTACAGCAAGTTCACAAAATTAATTGAAAACTTGTATCAACCAAAGCATTGTTTATATTTGCTCAACAATGATTTTATTCAACTAACAATATTGTCCACTCAAGGTAGTCGTTTTGTAATTATTAACAAATATACATTTGGCCCAACTAGAAGTCTCAAGTAAATTGCAGAGTTTCGTGAACTAGATATTAATTTCGCCATATCCAACTATGCCACTTGGTCACTATAACCAAATCTTGGTAATTATAACTAAACCTTTTTCTGAGTGCATATGTCTATACTTTGGAATTGATATGGTTATATTTTGGGCTTTACGGAGTCCAATATTCAGTTTTAATTTTTTGTATTTGGTATTGAATTTGGGAATATTGGGTCATTTTATCCCGATAATAATGGGTGCCCGATATTTTTACAGCGATACTTTAAATGATACTTTCGGTTCGATATTGTGTCCCTACTTGCTAATCGATTAGTCGAATAGCAAAAGTTGTTTCAAAAAATAATCGACTTCACTTAATCGACTAACTGTTTCTTTTCGACTTTTTCAAATAACCGCTCATACAACAACTCGTCGAAGATCCGTTCATTTTCGATTTATCGACTAGTTGTTTTCTGTGAGTAAAAATTTTTTTTTTTTAAATACTTATGCTTATTGACAGAACCCAACCGCGCTAGTACAAATAATTTTATGGTGAAAAACTGTCACTATTCGAATAATTTCGCTTAGTCGATTTTCAGACTACTCGATAGTGAGCGGTTAGACGAAAATGAACGGTTAGTCGAATGCGAGTGGTTAATTGAATAATTGCTATGCGACTATCAACCGACAAAAAAGTTGCTATTTCGCTAGTCGACTAAGCGAGTAGCCGGGTAGTCGATTTTTAAAAAGATCTGTAGCTTGTAAATAACTAAATCAAAGCTATTAAAAATTTTTATATTAAAGTCCAAATCGAAATGCATCTACAAATGCTTGTTGAAACTACATTTACAAGTGTAGAATATTTCGCTGATAGCTACAACTGTATAAAATAATATTGTGTTACAAAAAATTATAGAGCTTGTAGCTACAAGCGAATCACTAATAACTTGTACACTTGTTACAATTGTAAACTTTGTGTTTCAGACCCCAGGTAGAGAAGGACTTGGCTTCACTTGGCATTTCCAATTGGCGTCAGAAATTACTTAAATAAACTCTTAAGGCAGTGTCACACGATTGGAACAGATTTGGATTGAACAGATTTGTATAGAGCTGTAAAAATTTGTAATACATTTTTTAGCAATCAATTATTGTGTTACTAATACGATTACAACAAAAAGTGATTGCTTTTTTCCTGATTGTAAAAACTACAATCTACAATAAGTCATAAATCACGACTGCAATCAATTCGATTGTAAGCACTTTTGATTGCAATCAAATCACTTATTCAGTCAAACATTTTAATTGCAATCTCAAAAATGCAATAATTTATTCATGCTTTATTTTTTTCGTGATATGCTTGTATGGCACAATAACACAATATAAACGAGTTGTGAGCACTTCGAATTGCACGCAGGCTGTTTATGTAATTTACACTGAGAAAAAGAGTTTAGTTACGTCAACAAAATATGTTTCTCTTAACACATGATTTGGTTATGGTTACACGATTAAGTTATAGTTACCAAATCTTATGTTGAATGAAATATATTTAGCAGTGAACCATGAAGTCATCATATTTTAGTTTTTTCCAATATTCTTCGGGCAACTGTGGAACTGTAAAACTACAATGTTACTCTCTCAAGAGAGAGTAACAGGAGAACACATGCAGAAGTGTACGTGAACGCAAAAAGCATTTTTTCCTGCACAAACGTCAGTTGGTTTGTTTAGATGTCATTGGTACTAAATACACCAATTTGGCTGAATGATCAGTAAATAATTATCAAAATATATATACAATTAAGAATAAATGTGTACATATTCAAATATTTCGTGTTTACTTCCATCTTTTAACAAATATAAAGTTCTTTGCTTTCATCGCGTTCTGTTTTTGTATACAAATGTACATGCAGGAAGAAAACCCTAGGGCAAAAGCTTGCAACTTCTAACTGGGAAGAGTTGCTCTTTTACTCTCACAAAAGTGTTCTTAGCGAGAGAAATTCTTGCGTACGGGAATGACTTCCTGTAATTTCATACTTTTTCTTACTATGTCCTGGAGTATTAGAACAAAATATTTGTCTTATATGCTTAAGTTTGACAAAAGTCGTCAGAAAGTTGTTACTGCTTGTATAAAAACATTTTATTTACAAAACGGCAAAAAATATTGAAGACTGTTGTAAAATTTTAGTTTATAAGGCTAATACGATAACTTCAGAATTATTTTAAAGAATTTCTATTTGGCAGAGCCATTAGCGGGTGCACTTCTAGTTTGTGTGGTCAGGCGAACGAAGAATAGTGGGTGATGTAGACGAAAACGAATAGCAAGGGGGTGCTGAGCGGAGGTGTGATGTTTAGCTGCAGCTTTGTCATTCAGAAAATCGCATTTTTATGCACGTACTTTTATATATGTATGCTCTCGATTACCGGAACATTAAAGATGACAATAAAAGCAGCCTACTGCTAGGTGTAATGCCGTGAGGAGGTTCACTTTGCGCTGTTAATGCGTTGCGTTAACACACTGAGGGCTTGTGGGCCTCATCATCGTACTTTTAATTATTCACTAAAATAAATTGCATTTAAAAACTTATAAAAAGTGTTGATTAAGACAGACTGTAATCACCAATTTTTATGCAATTAATGATTGCAATCAAAAAATAATTGAATCAAAAATTTATTGCAATCAATTTCTTTTAAATGACTGCAAATTTTAATTTGTGCAATCAAAATATAAGCAATCGATGTTAATTGCAATTAAAACAGATTGGATAATACGTAAAATATGCGATTGCAATCCAATTTTATTGTAATTTTTACAGCCGTGCTGCATTCCAGACATTTTTTAAAAATTCTGATTAAGAAGTTTTAAGTTTTGACGAAAATTCGATGAACTTTACTTAATTTGGTATTAAGTTGGAGACTTTGATTTATATAGTGTTTCTATGGCATGAACCATATCTTTGTAAAAACAAAATAAATAAATTTTAACTCGCAAAACATTGTTAATATGTATTTAAAAAACGAAGAGGTGTTCGCGGTAGGGTTGGCAAACCATTGATGGGACTATCGACACTATCGATGGTTTCCCACAATCGACAACCATCGATGTGATAATGTTCTTTCAAAGTCGGATTTTACTGATGAGTATACATCTTTGGTAACGGTAGTGGTAAAATTTTTGAAGCTGTAGCGCATAGCCCAGCAGAAAATTCCGAAGGGATTGCATATGTATTGCAGCAGAAAATTTTTAATTTCATTAGAAGCCCCCTGTGTTTACTTGCTATTGAAAATGGTTGCATACATTTAAGCATATGCAGAATAGGAGGTAATGCGGTACAAACGATTATTACTTCCCGTTATGCAAACTCGGCGCATGCATACGGCTTTGCCAGTGCTGCCGCTGTCACTTCAATTGAAGTTTTTCACTTCACTTTAGAAGCCTTCACTTCGTCTCTTCATTTTACTTCACTTTCCACAAATTTGATTTATCCTCAAAATAAACAAAAATTTCTATGAAATAAATGATTTATTTAACCAAAATCAACCATCTTTTGCTAAAATTTTTGTTAAGTAGTAAGTATGGCAAAGTAACTTTTCGCAAAAAGCTTTTAAAAATACGCCTAATAAATCTCCGATCTCGCATCGGTTATTGGGAAGAAGTCATTTTGATTTTTATTTTCACATGTATTAGAACTACATAAAGTTTCATAATTATTTAGTAAATATTTGAAGAAAATAAGAATTATATTTTAGTTTTTCATGCATCTTAAATTTGATAGCAAAAATTAAACATTTAAGTGAAGCTCATGATGTCGTTGTTGCTGTGTATCTGGTGATGACTTTGTTGCTGTGAATGGATAATCGATTAATTATAGTTTAGTGTTAATATCATCAGTGAACTGTAATTTTTGATTTTCTTTCCTCAATATTTGCGACATTGTGATTTTAAAGATATTGCAGCACTAAATTTGCCCAGGGACACAATAAATTATATATTAATAAAGGTTTAAATTACTTTTATTGTGATAAAAAAATAATCGATTAACCAATCAGGTGATAAGCCATCGTTGTATTTGTAAAAAATACATACATTTGGTGCAAGTGGTTTTGATAATCGTAGCATAGTTTTAGGCATAGGGTTAGGTAGTCTATTGATAAAAAAACAAGGTTAAAAAATTTAAAAAAAAAATACTGAAATCATTTTAACTGGGACCGTTGATAACCGATGAACATACATGAATATATGTATATGTTTATACATATGTATGGATGATATAATAGCTCTGATCTAATAGTTTTCGTGTAAAGTCCTGTAAAAATGTCAACAAGCAAAATCACTCTCTGAAGTCAGAGTAAAAAGTGAGTAACACTAAAAGGTACGGGAACAAAAAAGCATTGGATAAAATCTTGCTACTTCAATCTCTTCACAACTCTTCAAAAATCGCTCTCATTTACATGGTTTTGGAGTACGGGATCATTTTTCCTGTAACTTCCTGCAAGTTCGTGTAAAAACCTGTAAGTTCATTGAGTACTGGATCAGAGCTAATACAAGACTGCGCAAAGAGAAGACGAGAGTAAGAGGAAATGTCAAACAAATGAATTTAGCTTCCCATTTTGCAAACGAAAGATATATTCATGACTTTAACGTAAACCTAGCGGCAGATGAAACAGAACTACAGATCATATTCCTAACAGTAAAACTTAATTTTGGTAATATACACAAATAGAAATGCTCAAACTATAAGTTCAAAACCAGTAATTTATGCAGGGTTTTCAAGATATTTTAACGTCCTTGAGTCAAAAGTATATACAAGTATCCCATTTTATCAATCATACCGATAACTTCATGTATTATAAGAATTAAAAACGAAAATGAATCAAAAATGAATTAAATCAATGAATAATGAATTAATGATCAATGAATAAGATTAAGTGAAATTAATGTATAATTTCTAACCTGACCTAGATGGGTATGTATTTAGCTGAATCGCCTAATAATAGGTTTACATATAAACAGAGCTGTTAAGTAATGATTATAAATTGTAATGATTACCGATTTAATTAATTTTTTTTTTTCAATCTGCTAAATGATTAATTACCATAATTTCCACTTTTAAATTAATAATTACCGATTACCATTAAAAAAAATCACAAAAATAGGCTTATTTTTAGCCAATTGGAAGAAAAAAATCAAAAATAATCAAAAAACTAATGCGATTATTTTTACAATAAATTTAATTTTTTTTTATTATTTTTGATTATCTATAATTATGTAAATTATACTCTGTGAACATAAATATTCTTTCTTCTTTTAATACAACTTAAACAAACTGCAAGAAACGATAATATTATAACAAAAAATATAATACACACATATATAGATATTATCTACATAATATCTTACGTAATAACGTCAACTTATACAAACAAAAATTAAACAAACATATTCATTAGAATTATAAATTAGCCTTCGGCCGAAAATGCCGAACAATTTGGTCATTCAAACAGGTGGCAGCCCTCTTCAAAAGTATTTTCGAGCTTAATCCTTGTTAACTTTCCTTCGTCGGACATTGCGATACATATTTTAATTAACTAATGAATTAAGTGGAATTTGACTTTTCAAACTTGTGACAACCCCGCTAAATATGGCTCAGAAATAAAAAATTTTCAAACACCCCTCGATTGATACTAATATTTTAATAATTCATTTAACTTATTAAATAATTTCAATATGATTTTTTAAAAGATAGCAACTCTTCTCAAAGAAGGAAAACCTTATTGCACATCTGCAGTCCAAGCCTTTTAATATGACACCTCACTTTGTTACGAAATAAAAAATCACAGACTTATTATTTTTGAAACGGAGTAAAATTTAATTTTTGTGTTCGGCTTCGGCTTCGGTGTTCGGCCGAATATTGAATTGTACCTAATATTAGGCTTCGGCTTCGGCTTCGGCCAAAATTCCAGCTTCGGTGGGACACTAGTATGCATGTATGTTAGATATGTATGTGTGTATTCCGCTACTTTAAGCATGTCATACCATCAGAAAAGAAACAAGTATGTTTCTTTACAATGAAATCGAACAAATAATTAAATATAATTAAAAAAATCAAGAATAATCAAAAGTAATCACCAAATTTAATCAACTACTTTTTTTGATTATTTTTGATTATTTTTTTAATGACAAATAATCATGATTGTTTTTTGATTAATTCTAATTATAATTGATTACTAATTCCTCGGTTAAAAACACTAATTGAATTAGTCATTACGATTACCGATTCTATGTAATCGTTTTGATTAGTAGTCGTAATCCAAAGTTAACATGTCTGCATATAAAAAGATTACCCTACTTTTCGAGCTTAACTCCCTAATCTGTAATTAGAAAAGGAGATTAGCCATACAAAATTATAATTATAAAATAATCTCAGATTAAACCGATAACTTTTTGGTGTCCAACCTAGTTTTATCGATTATACTTGCGAGGAAGAGGAGCGATGTGAAACAAACAAAAATTGACGCTAGCAAGGAAAAGAGGTTTGTAAAGGTATTTTTAATAAAATATTAAGTTAAAATATACTTAAATAGCACCATATGTGTAGCAGAAAAAAGTGACCATGGTGGCACAGAGAAGAATTTTANTGTGTTCGGCTTCGGCTTCGGTGTTCGGCCGAATATTGAATTGTACCTAATATTAGGCTTCGGCTTCGGCTTCGGCCAAAATTCCAGCTTCGGTGGGACACTAGTATGCATGTATGTTAGATATGTATGTGTGTATTCCGCTACTTTAAGCATGTCATACCATCAGAAAAGAAACAAGTATGTTTCTTTACAATGAAATCGAACAAATAATTAAATATAATTAAAAAAATCAAGAATAATCAAAAGTAATCACCAAATTTAATCAACTACTTTTTTTGATTATTTTTGATTATTTTTTTAATGACAAATAATCATGATTGTTTTTTGATTAATTCTAATTATAATTGATTACTAATTCCTCGGTTAAAAACACTAATTGAATTAGTCATTACGATTACCGATTCTATGTAATCGTTTTGATTAGTAGTCGTAATCCAAAGTTAACATGTCTGCATATAAAAAGATTACCCTACTTTTCGAGCTTAACTCCCTAATCTGTAATTAGAAAAGGAGATTAGCCATACAAAATTATAATTATAAAATAATCTCAGATTAAACCGATAACTTTTTGGTGTCCAACCTAGTTTTATCGATTATACTTGCGAGGAAGAGGAGCGATGTGAAACAAACAAAAATTGACGCTAGCAAGGAAAAGAGGTTTGTAAAGGTATTTTTAATAAAATATTAAGTTAAAATATACTTAAATAGCACCATATGTGTAGCAGAAAAAAGTGACCATGGTGGCACAGAGAAGAATTTTAACTTTTCCTCGAGTTGTGAGAATAAAAAGCACAACTAATTTGATAGCTAACGAACTTTGATTATATTATATGTAAACGTACTTTTATGCTTTGCCGTACGCGCATATGTATCACATTTCATGAGTAGCTAGTACTCACGCCTTTTTTATTTACGAAAAATTGATGCATACTCAAGAGTAACTTCGACGCACAGTGCGGCCGAAATCCAACAGTGCGGCCAAAAGGGCTTTTTCATCATTAAGTTGGATAAGGGGATCATCTAAGAAGCGAAAACCGTTCTTAGTAAGGGCTTGTAACGCCAAGTTCCGTCTTTATTTTCAGTCGGAATGTGGTCTTCGCCCAAGCGCAACATTATGGTAGATTCAAAGGGAAAAGTCATAAACGTGAAAAAGTACTTCAGGTAAGGAAATACACACTGAAAATAAAATTTCGTAAAAGTGCTATAAAAAACTTTCGTAGTCTTGGATTTTGGTCAATTTACGAAACTTTCTTTCATAATACGAACAAATTTTACGAACCATTCGTAAATACATCGAAAAGAGTTTCGTAAGGCATTTTTTCAGTACAATTTACGAAATCTTACATTTATTTTACGAAATACATTCGTAAATTACTGAACAAATCTCTGTACGATTAATTTTGTATATTGTACGAAGGCATTCGTAATATTCACGTATGGTTTTATAATTTACGAAATCTACAGTTCTATGCCCGTACAATTTACTTAATACTGTCGTACATAGTACTAATGCAGAAACATGTTTTTTAAATTCGTACAACATACGAATATTTTCGTACAATATACTAAATTACCGGCAATTTAATATTTCATCATATTTTTATGTACCGCGTGTCAGCGAAATTACTGGTTTGCTGCTGTGAGACGTATAATATAATTTTAAATGTTTTAAAAATGGATTTTCTGGATAAAAATACAATACAAAATTAAATATTAAAGCTGTGCTGTGGATATATGCTTTTAAACATACAATGATTTTAACATCGCCTACGCTGAGCCTTGCGCTGCAATGTGGGATTTCATAAATAGGCAATTTCATAAGTTGCCTATCAACGGCAAGCCCAAGCCAGGAACAGACGCACTACTTAATGAAATTAAAAGTAAATACATGTGTGATTTTTCACTGAAACTTTCCTTTCAGACGCCTTATAATTTTCATTTAATTTATAGTCAACAAGGAAACAAACATCGAAGAAGCTGCGAATCTGCCAAGTACCTCCACATAAAAATATTATAATGTTTATGAAAGTAAAACCAGTATTTTTTATAAATTCTTTCATATTTTATATTTAATAAGAGTTTTGTTGAGTTTCATAATTTAACACTTTGCCATCAATATATTTTATGAAATGAAGGCTAAGCAATAAAAAAAGAGATGTAGTATAGAACCGATTCCTATGCATATAAATAAAAGACTTATGGCTTTATTCATAAAAAATTAAGTAGGTTTAAAGAGCTATATAAAGTGACGTTTTCATACATTTTTCAGTTTATAAATCTTTTTAAAGCTACTTTATTTTTTATGAATAAGGCCATTAAGTTTTATTATAAGTGTAATAAACTTCTTTATTAATTTTAAACTACAGTGTAGTTAGAAAATTTAGGTAAAACCTATTATTTACGACAGTTATGCTTGTAATATCTGCACTTCTTACGTGGAATGAAGGATTGATCTTATTCTTTACACTATGAAAAACATAGCTCAAATTATAGCACAGCACCTTCATTATATTTTAATCATTAATGTTAAGCGTTTTTGCAAAACATTTGGTAACCAAAAACGCTTAAAATTGACGATAAAAACAAAATGTGTTGTGCTATAATTGGTACTATGTTTTTTATAATGAAAGCAATCGCACATTCTACGGAGCAAGCGCACATTTTACGAAAATAATTTCGTTAAATATACGAATTATTTTTGTGCATTTGGCAAACATTTCGTAAAAAAAAAACAAAGAAATAGCATGCAATTCTTTAGTAAATAGTACGCAATTCGTTAGTAAATAGTATGAAAGCATTCGTAAAATGTACTAAAGATCTGATGTCTCAAATTTTCTTAGTATGTACGAAAACGGTTTTGTACAATCAACGAAAACTTTCGTAAGATTTACGCAAGTTGTTTGTTATATTTACGCAATTTTATTTTCAGTGCAACAAAACCAAATGGAATCTACGTCTGAAGGCTAGTAAAATACGTAAAAATTGTGAATATCAACACGGTAACAGAAATTTGTTTAGAAGTAGAAATATGATGGTATTTTTGATTTTTTTTTTTTACAAAATTGAAACAGTAATAACACGCAGTCGGATGCTGCCTTTAACCCTATTGTACGTTACTTAGAAAAGTATTAGGTTTTGAACATAAAATTCAGCTGCCCAAATCTGCCACTGAAATTTGAATGTATTTTTTTTTAACACGCTATACATATTAGCTTCACGTGTATAAAATTTTGAGCTTTTTAATTAAATTTCACAGAAAGATTTTGAGTAAGCACTTTGTAGCCCATTTAATTTAAGCATAATAAAGTGCAAGTTTAAAGTAGCTGGGATTTTGGATTTTTTTTTTTTTGTTGAAGGTGTTATTCATTTTCTTCATATCATCGAATATACTTTTACACTTTTTATACTGTTAAAAAAATTGTCAAAAATCAATGATAAGTAGTAGGTACTTCACACTTGCACCTTGTGAGACCAAAAATTGGGTGGGCTATAAAACTGCATACTCAAAATCTTTCTAAGAAATCTGATTGAACTTTGCAATTTTGAAAGCGGTACGAAATTTCTAATCATTTCTTTAAAGGGCTAACTACAGTATATTTTGCTTTGCTGCCTCTATGCTTAAGTGCACATTTAAGATACCTACCCCAAAATGCGCATCAAAAGCATTATTTTTAACGTTTATAAGGAAACTGCTCCGATAGATGCATTCAACATACCTGCACATTGGCGATACCTGTCTTAAAAATTGTGCGACTAGTATCAATTATCACTGAAAGTATTACGTTTACCTGCACTGGCCCTACAATTACCTAATTTTACAACCTCTTATTTATTTTGCTCATCTCGCAGAACAACGAAAATGGCTATCAATTTATGTAGTTATATAGATAATTAGATTACATTCGGTAAAAATTTCGCTTGCAGTAATTTCTACATGGTAAGTGCTCCGCCAATATTTGGTTTCATAGGGATTCGGATACCTTAAGTGCCTTTTTCGGTTAAGTGCACAAGTTTTTCGTGCAAAGAAGGATGTGCAGCTAAGCAAAATATACTGTAGTTAGATATTTTCGCGCGACTTTGCAAATATATCGTCACCTGAATGCATGAAACATCGTCGCTGAAATTCAAAAAGTCCTAACTAATAAAAAATTCAAAATTCAGTTTTTGATTGATATGATGGATTTCATCGAATTACAACTCCCACATCTCATTTAATGAAAAATTTGTGTCACGCCTTTTTCCATTTCAGTTAAGATGTTGTTACGTCTTTTTGCATTTCAGGTGACGATATGTAGTTTTCAATTTTCGGAATATTTCGATTATCTCCTTATTTTTGCGTAATTTCGCACAAAGAATTTTTCAAACAATGGAAAAATCACTCCAAAGCTGGGAGAATGGAGAGTATTTAGATCTGTGTAATTTTTAAATATAATCTTTGTATTTCTGAGAATGCGAAGCGGAAAACAAAAATAGTCCCAATCTTTTGTAAACGACTTACAAAAGAACAATCCAACTCGGTTAAACTTGTCTTGACAGTACTGGTATTAACTGTCGTGAACTGTCAGAAAAATAAGCAAAACAAACAAGACAAAATGAACAATTCCATCGGAAACTTGGTAAATATGAGAATTAAATATAAAATTAATTATTTGAGAGTTAAATAAAATCTTATTTATAGGTTGTGACAATTCTGGCGGAAGATCAAAACAATTTGCACCGCATAAGCGATGAGAGGGATGTTCAGGAGGCCATGGCAATGTCCAAAAATCAACCCAATTTTTTAGATACTTCAAACTTGCACCTTGTTATACTAAAATTAGTTGGGCTATAAAACTACATACTTAGAATTTCTCTAGAAAATCTGAATAAGAAGTTGCAAATTAGTATGCAAATTTATTGAATTTTCCTGAGTTTTGCACAAAGTTTAGAGTTTTTGTTTTTATGTTTTTTGGTGAAGTACGAACTATATTTTTTTTTTTAAATATTGAAAATAAATTAGAATAAAAAACTTGCATATATTGCGAAAAATTCTCTGTGCCAATTCTTTTGTCCGGCATTGTATGTAAAATAATAAACAGAAAATATTGAAATGAGTTTTATAGCACAAAAGCGCCGCACTATGTCAAACCCATATACATATGTATGTAAACATTAATCACTTTCTGGGGCGGCGCAGTGCAACGCAGTTATTAAAGCTACTGGTAATGAAAAATTTCGTCCTTGGGTTTGTTTTAATGACGTGGGCCAAATAAGTGGGATATTTAGGGTATAACTACATGCCATGATAATCTTCATCAATCGAATCAAGTAATATTGTTGTTTAATTTTCAGCAGAATATTCAATTTGGCGAACTTATTCGGAGTAGCGCACTCAGCTGCATGGTCAACCGTACGTCGAGTCACAGGATTTTTAATTTCGATTAGCCACGAATACATCAAGTGGCCACAAGGTGCATATATTATGAAGTTATGAATAGTTTGGAGCAAAAGAAAGGTATCCCAGGTGTTATTGGAGCTAAAGATTGTACGCATATATAGCTATAAAAGTACCTAAAGAGCATAAAGAGAATTATTTTGACCGTAAAAAAAATTACAGCATTGTGTTGAAAGCGGTAGTGGATGCAAATAAAAAGTGTATTAACGTATCTTGTGGTGAACCGGGATCACTTCATGATTACCGGATATTAAGATGATCTTGAATCTATGAACTGGAAGAAACTCGTCTCGACGAAATGTTTCCGAATTCATGCTTCATTATCGGAGATTCAGCATACCTTTCTAGTATCTGGCTTATATCCCCCTATAAAGATTATGGGAATTTAATCGAAAGTCAACGCAAATTTAATTATTTACATTCTTCTACGCGGATGGTAGTCGAAAATGCGTTTGGATTACTAAAGTGTCGTTTTCGGAGATTGCTCAAGTTTACAGAACAAATTGATTTAAAAGCTGTGACGAACATAGTAGCCAGCATATGTGTGTTACATAACATCTGTATCTCCATGGATGATTTACGTGACGACAATGAAGTCAATTTCGAACAGCTTGAGGAGAATATCGACGAACCATACCAGGACAGCCTCTTTCACAGAAAAGAAATTCTGTTCAATCAATTGAGACGAGGGATAATCTAAACAAAATATATGAATAATTTATATTTCAATTTTCAAGTAAGCGTACGATGTATATTTATTTCGCTTTTGTAATTCATTATGGACGTTGTGTACTCTAGTCTTAAGACAACAAGACTTAAATAAAATTAAAATAATTTCAAAACAAAATCAAATGCTAAAATTCAAACCATTTTTTTAATTAACAAGATTATTATTATTACTTCAACATGGTTTTATTACATAACATTGTGCAACAATTTGAGGGTCATTGCCTGGGGCGGAATGATCCCAACTCTGAATGAAAGAACAAGACCCATATTAGGGTGGGTAAAAAAAAAAATTAAGTATTTTTTTTTGGATCTGATACACGAAAACTAGTTCCTATGTACCTCTAGAAAGTACTTACCAAATCTGAGCTCCTAATATTAACGGGAAGATTATGCTCAACATAGTTTTCCATTTTCAATTTAGTCTCATATAAAAATGGTCATATCTTATCACCAATAGATCGTTAAACCAGTTGCATCGTCAACTCGTCAAAAATGGTCTCATAGACTCTTTTCGTTAATCTAACAATTTAAAAGATATTCAAGGTCAAAGATTGAAGTATTTTAAGGAAAATAACTTTTTGTTTTGAATTTTGTAACTTACTAAAAAATAATTATTTTCAAATGAGTTTCAATTATTTCTATAGAAAATTAAACGCTCTACAAAAAAGGTATCATGTAGTTAATCGATTACTTTAACCATTTATAAGATATTCGCAGTAGAATCCCAATGCCTGATTTTAATAGTTTTTCAATAAATATTTTCAATTTATCCATTTAATTAATAAAGTTTGAAATAACTTATGATCTATTTCATAAAAAGAAGATTTTTATTTAAGGAATATCATCAAACATATCAGCAGAAAAAAAAATTCTATTTCGCCATATGAAATATTATAATTCAATACAGTATTGATACAAAAATATATTTTTTCTTTTAGTTTAAGTTATAAAAATTGACTTGATTGAAAATTGAATTGACAAAAATTGATAAACTCAAATTCAATATTTTCAAAATTCATAAATTTAATGGATAAATTGAAAATATTTACTGAAAAACTATTAAAATCAGGCATTGGGATTCTACTGCGAATATCTTATAAATGGTTAGAGTAATCGATTAACTACCTGAGACCTTTTTTGTAGAGCGTTTAATTTCCTATAGCAATAATTGAAACTCATTTGAAAATAATTATTTTTGAATAAGTTACAAAATTCAAAACAAAAAGTTATTTTCCTTAAAATACTTCAATCCTTGACCTTGAAAATCTTTTAAATGGTTAGATTAACGAAAAGAGTAAATGAGACCATTTTTGTAGAGCGTTCAATTTCCTATAAATATTGACGATGCAACTGGTTTAACGATCTATTGGTGATAAGATATGACCATTTTTATATGAGACTAAATTGAAAATGGAAAACTATGATGAGCATAATCTCCCCGTTAATATTAAGATTTGGTATGTACTTCCTTGAGGTACCTAGGAACTAGTTTTCGTGTGTCGGATCAAAAAAAAAAAGAAACTTGATTTTTTTTGACCCACCCTAAACCATATAGTAAAACCTCAAAATCGTTTCGCATTCTTTGGTCAAATTTCTTTGCTATGGCCATTTTAAATTTGCAATATTTTTCCCAAGTGACTTTAGAATAAATAAAAAACAAAATAGTTAAAATACATATTGGAGAGAAATATGTATATAGTTTCGGGGCATATAGTAAAATTTTACGAGGAATAATTTTGTAGAACATTTTAACCCGTTATCTCCCTCATAAAAGGGTCGATTTTGGCCCTTATTTAAGAAACTCCAAATAAAATGCCATTTTGAAGGGTTAAAATCTTCTAGAAAATTATTTGCCATACAATTTCACTAGGGGTCCTCTCAGAAAAAATCTTTGTACAAAGTATCAGTAAGTCCGCAGATAATAAAAAATATTTCTTCATTTCATTTCTTCATTAAATTTTTTTTTCATTTATTATTATAAAGAATATTAGTACAATAAGATCCCAAAGATCTTTTTTAGTACAACGGTAACTTAAAATTAAGACAAGAATAAGAGTTGAGAATAAAAAGTGCATAGTACATCATGTCAAACAAAGCCTGACAAATAGCATTAGGCAAAACTTACAAATCTATATAAAACCAAGAGAGGAAAAAAAAAAAAAATAAATAAATAAATAAATATAAAAAAAGTCAAAAAATAAATAAAAATTAAAAAGAAAAAGAACGACATATACTTTTTAAATAGCCTATATCTAAAAACATACACATTTACAATTTATATAGATAGCGAACCTCAGCTGATAATGAGTTAATAAGTTAACGAAAATACGAGTACAAAACACTCCTAAAGTTGCTTTTATTTAGACTGTTGCGAATATGTCCTGGAACCGAGTTCCAGGTGCGAATAGCATTGACGAAAAATCGTCTTGCAGATGCTAGATAATTGTACCTAGGTATAATCAGGTCAGTAAGGCGTGAAGACTTTGAGAAGGATAATTTTTCGTATAGATATCTAGGATCTTTATCCATCATTAGGCGAAATAAAAAAATACAATTTCTTGCTTCTAGGTATTCAGAGATACTGCAGCCCAACAGTCGTGATTTCCAATCGGATATTCGCTCAAATTTCGATAGCCCAAAAACATATCGGTTAACATGATTGAATACTACATCAATTTTATGGGAAGATTGAGAATCTAGGCAGCTGTAGACTAGCTCAGAATAGCAGATAATTGGCAATATTAATTGAATGGCCAGTTAACGTCTAACGATTAATGGCATAAAAGTTGCAGACATTCTTAAATTTCTTAAAGTATAATAGACTTTGCCTACGACAGAGTTAACATGATCAGTGCATGTTAGGTTAGNCAAAAATTGATAAACTCAAATTCAATATTTTCAAAATTCATAAATTTAATGGATAAATTGAAAATATTTACTGAAAAACTATTAAAATCAGGCATTGGGATTCTACTGCGAATATCTTATAAATGGTTAGAGTAATCGATTAACTACCTGAGACCTTTTTTGTAGAGCGTTTAATTTCCTATAGCAATAATTGAAACTCATTTGAAAATAATTATTTTTGAATAAGTTACAAANTTTAACTCTCTATTGAAATTCGCGCACAAGTTGGCCATGTCTTCAAAAGTTCCTGANGAGACCTTTTTTGTAGAGCGTTTAATTTCCTATAGCAATAATTGAAACTCATTTGAAAATAATTATTTTTGAATAAGTTACAAAATTCAAAACAAAAAGTTATTTTCCTTAAAATACTTCAATCCTTGACCTTGAAAATCTTTTAAATGGTTAGATTAACGAAAAGAGTAAATGAGACCATTTTTGTAGAGCGTTCAATTTCCTATAAATATTGACGATGCAACTGGTTTAACGATCTATTGGTGATAAGATATGACCATTTTTATATGAGACTAAATTGAAAATGGAAAACTATGATGAGCATAATCTTCCCGTTAATATTAAGAG
>NW_016157601.1:62525-93007 GCF_001687245.7 Rhagoletis zephyria | reverse complement strand
GGGGCCACGCCCCCCCCCCCCCCCCCCCCCCCCCCCAAACACAGCTGTTTTCTCCCTGAATCCTGAAAATGCAATAATTAAGTTTCTTATGGAATTAATAAGTAAAATAATTACATACCGTTATGCCCAAGGATATCATATCCTCAAGTACGTTAGCGTATGCCTGACGCTTCTTCTTTGGGTGCTCGAAATAGAAATAGTTCCAATACTAGCAAGTCAATATTCTTATTAAGTCTCATTAAAAAATTCCTTGTCGTTTAAAGAATAAGGGGAATGCCGCATTATACTAAAGCCAGGCTCCCGACATGAGCTACTATTCCATACGAACACAGATGTATTTATTGTGGTATTTCATTTTTATTTATTTTTGGTTAAAATACAGAGACAATTTTATTTATTTCATTAATGTTCAGTTTTACATGGAATAGTAAGTGTTGAAGTGAAAAAATAAAATGTTTGTTTTTTTGCTTAATATTGTCTCACTGGATTTTTTTATGTGGTTTTTTAGATTTTTTTACATGGAGTATCTGAATTTATGCGGGCTTTGAAAATGCTGGAACGCATCCCCTGTTTTTGTATGAAAGTAAAGAACTTTTATGCGGCTTTCTGAGGAACGCATGTACTGCATAAAAAGAGACCTAAGTGTATAGTGACCCAAAAAAAAACTGAGACGCGACATTTTAATAAGTTTTGGCTATTTTTCTTTAGTTTATTTAATGTTTATTATTATATTTTTATGGAAGTATAGCTGGTTACCTAGCAAATACGATATAAATCAGAATTTCAGCCTTTGTGCAAAAATTATGAAAATTCTGCAAAGTTTAACAAAAATTTCTCACTTCTTTATCAGCATCTTTAGACAAAATGTTGCTATGCAGCTTTGTAGCCCATCAAATTTAAGTATAACAAAATGCAAATTTTAAGTATCTAGGACTTACCGCTGATTTTTGGAAATTTTTCATATAAAAAAAAATGTCTGCCTGTCCGTCCGTCTGTCCGTCTGTCCGTCCGTCCGTGTACACGATAACTCGAGCAAAAATTGAGATATCCATTTATCCAAGGTAGGTTGGTATTGAAAATGGGCGAAATCGGACTGTAACCGCGCCCACTTCCCATATAACGGTAATTTTCAGAAATACGAAAACTGCGATATTTTAGTAACTACTGGAGATTATTCACTCAAAATTGATATTTACGATAAGTTTTAGACGAAAAATAAGAATATTATAAATTTTTGGAAAATGGGCGTAGCCACGCCCACTTATGGTTACATGTATATATCTTGGTAACCGTTGCACCAATTTCTTCCAAACTTGGCACAGTTGTTGGGCCTTCGGACAGCATACCAAATGGCCGAAAATTTTTAAAATCGGACAATAACCACGCCCACATCCCATATAACGGTAAAATAGAGAAATACAAAATCTTCGATAAATCAGTAAATATTAAAGAAAATTTATTTATTGAAAATTGATGCTTGCAACAATCCTTAACCAAGAAATACGTTTGTGAAAAAATTTTGGAAAATGGGCGTGGCACCGCCCACTTATGATCACATATACGTATCTCGGTAACCGTTCTACCAATTTGTACCAAACTCGGTATGGTTATTGTGCTTGCCACATAAANTTATGATCACATATACGTATCTCGGTAACCGTTCTACCAATTTGTACCAAACTCGGTATGCTTGTCACATTAAAGCAAAACGTTGAAAATTATTGAAAGCGGACTAAAATTGAGGTCGCTTTTCACCTAACGGTAAATTTCAGAACTGCTTGAAACTTCAAATTTTCGAAATCTAAGGACTCTAATTTACTCAAACTTGATACGCCCCGGCTTACCATGTAGCGGTAGCTTTCGGTAAGGTGAAAAACATATATTTAATATGTGCGCCGGGTATTTAATGTTCGGCTCCGCCCGAACTTAGACTTTCTTACTTGTTTCTTTTGTTTTGGGTTTATCTTATTTATTTGTTGCTCTGTAACTTTGTAATGAACCAATAAAAAAGTGGTGCACGAGGATCATAGCCCAATAGTATATTGTACAATAGAGCACGCACGTAATTTGCATTTTTACTTTGGTGCACGCATCGTAACTTTTTAAATAAGTTTTTGATACGCACCAGCCACAGTATCAGAATTTCAAAAAAGTAGTCACGCCACTGTGACTCTTAATAACTTCGTTTCTATTGCAAGCACATACTTCTAACGGGTTGCATTCGATTTTCCTCTCCAAATACTACTAGTTTACTATAAAGTCAAACCTGAGCAATCAACCCACCAAATTTTACAACGTAAAAATAAAAATATAGCAGGAAAGTCACACCTATATTTGTGAAAATTCCTCAATTTTATTTCGAAATTATATGCATATTTGGCTAGAAAATATGTACGGTAGTCCCTTTTCTTGGAATTTGTGTAATCTACACAATATATGTAACCTGATTTAGGCAGAGTACGTAAATACTTATCATTGAGGAGAGAAATATCCCTCACTCGCCTCAATACAACTCAACTCAAAGCGTTTCGTTTTGTTTATTTCATTGCTGCTGAAAAACAAACGAGCGAGCATTTGTTAATCTCCGAATGAGCGAACAAATCGTTTATTTGTATTTCTCTTTCGTTACTCTCACAACATGCGCTATTTAAAAGCATCAGATGCTATTAGCCATGATAAAAATATAGCAAGGTAGAACCGTTCTCTCAATTTGTCGGCCATGATTTTTTTTGAAGTTAGCCAACATTTTAAAATCATGTAAAAGTGAAAATAAAAAAATGAAATTGTTCGAAATTGTTGTTGCTTGAGATTGAAAATGAAAATGTGTGTGTGAGTTTGTGAGTAAATTTAAAAATTTTAATTTAAATTGAATTTTAAAAGTGACTCTCAGCGGTTCTACCTTACTATATTTTTATCATGCTTTTAGCTTTTACTCATTTATTCTCCTTCGCTCGGATTATTTGAAAATGATAAACTCTTTTCAATGGTAGTTAAAATTATATGTATATGCTCAATGAGTTTTATTTTGATAGCATCATTTTTTTATCACTCGTTTCTATTTGGGTATTTTCGGAGTTTGGAGATTGTTGTTCTTTCATTTTTTTAATATACCGTCAGCAAAAAAAATTATGGAAAGTCAACGCGAATTTAAGCCACTTAAAACTTGTACTTTTTTATATTAAAATCGAGGGGGCTATAAAACTACGTGTTCGGATTCTGTTTAAAAATTATGATTGAAAAGTTTGAAATCGTGATGCGAATTTGCTGAATTTTCCGTAAGTTTTTCCAAGGGTTACAATTTGATTCAAATGGTTTTTGTTGTATAATGAGACCTAACTTTGGAGAAAATTAACGAAAAAATATACTTTGGAAAACCTTTTGAAAATCGTAATAAAAATCCATGCCAAAATACTCTTGCTCTCTGGTTACTGTATTCCTGCAAATGTACCATTTTCAAGTTAAGTTTGTTTACTGAAAAATTGCTGAATTTTCTTTAATTTTATCCAAACATTGAAATTTTAATTTACATTAATATTAATCAGAATCCGGTTCATATGGTCTTAGGTGTGCATATTTCGATGCATTTGCAAATTCACAACAATAAAATGCGAACGGTTGCCATAGTAGCAAGCATACAATTTGCAAATGCACCGAAATATGCACATGCAAGACCATATGCCCCGGATTGTGATTACCCTTCCTTTTTTTGTAGAATAATATTTCCGCAAATGTGTTGTTTTTAAGCTAAGTTTGAAATTTTGATGAACAATTTTTGAATTTTCTTTAATTTTGCTCAAAGTTCGAAATTTTCGATTAACATGTTTTTGTTGAAGAATGAGCTCTATATTTACAAAAAATTTACCAAAAAAATTACCATGAAAAACTTACTGCAAATGTGTTATTTTTACTCAATAAAGAAAAAAATTTGGGTAGACTTTGTGTTTCGTTTGGCTAAGTGTTCAGGTTTCACATCGATATATTTATCATTGACAAATTTAAATAACGAAAGAATAACACATCAAAAAACTTATCATTGATAAATTCAAATACTATTCAGCTCAAATAAAGAGCGCATGAGTAGCAAGCACTCTTTGTATACGAACGAATGAGTAATACAAGTGTTTGAGCAGTGTATGCAAGAGCGTTGCATTCAACGATTTAGGCTGTGTGCCAATCGATAACATTTTTCTCCATGGTGAGACGTGGTAAAAAAATTTACTATGGTGTGCAAATAAATTGAATTTTGCTGTGCCAAATGCAAAGTAAAACTTTGACAGTTCAAAAAAGCCAAACAAACACTCGTGCGAAGGCTCTATTTTTATGTGTTGCTGAAATTGTTCAAATTTATATCTATTTTGCAACTTCCAAGTAGGGTACGTTTTTTTGTGCTTTATTAGCTTCCATTTTGATTTTCACTCTTTATTACCACCAAAAAATACTGTGCATACATATTTATATGCCTAGCCCATAGGGCTAGGTAAAAATTTGACGTTCGTATTTACCACGAGAATTGTCAAATTTTTAGTTTCATCCGTCAAAATTTCATATTTTCTATCAATTGGCACAGGCCCGTACTCTAAAAATATTTTTCATGGCTTTTGTTTTTTGGAGTGATAACTCGAAAGAGCAAGAGCGAATTTTGAGCGCTCTACGAACTCTGGATTTAGGCATGATAAAAACATAGTAAGGTAAAACCGTTCTCTCAACTCGTCGGCCATGATTTTTTTTTGAAGTTTGCCAACATTTTAAAATCATATAAAATTGAGAGTGAAAAAAAGGAATTGTTCAAAGTTGTTGTTGTTTGAGATCGAAAATGAGCATGTGTGTGTGAGTTTGTGCGTAAAATTTTAAAATTAAATTGCTTGCAAACGTCAAGAATTTGAAAAATTCCTCTCAGCGGTTCTACCTTCCTATTTTCTTATCATGGATTTAGGTTAATAAACCAGCAAAAATTATGTGTCCGAATAAAAACAGTCGAGTCATGCGAAAGAACGAACTTATTGAGAAATGCCCATATTTCAAGAGGATATATGATTTTTTATTTTCTGGGGTCTTGCAGATTCTTTGTAAAAAGATTTTGTATGAGAGGATCCCTAACTAAATTTTATGGCAAATAATTTTCTATAATATTTTAAACCTCTAGGCCTTCAAAATGCCATTTTATTCGGACTTTCCAAAATGGCCAAAACGACCCTTTTGTGAACGAAATAACGGGTTGAAGTATTCTACGAAATTATTCCTGGTGAAATTTTACTATACGTCCCGAAACAACATATTTCTCTCCGATATGTATTTTAACTCTTCTTCATTTATTGTAAAGACACTTAGCCAAAATATTGCAAATTTGAAATGGTCATAGCAAAGAAATTTGACCAAAGAATGCAAAACGATTTTGAGGTTTCACTATACGGGTCTAGGTCTTTCATCCTGCGTTGGAATTATTGTGCCCCCAAAAATGCTGTTTCACAGTGTTTATTATTTAAGGACGACTCATAAAATGTAGCGAATGTAGTTTAACATTAACTTTACCTAATTTTGGGCCTTAATTGCCATCAATGCATTGTAAAAACTGGTAATAAAAATTGGAGCGGACAGATTGCAATGACAGGCGAACATTGGCCATTACAACTTTTATCACTACTTTGAAAAGAACAAACGTCCAAAATATAATAACAAAAATGGTAAGGTGCAATATTTGCCTGTCATTGGAATCTGTCCACTTCGAACTTAATTTTTATTACCACTTTTCATAATGCATTCATGGCAATTAAGGGTCAGAATTTGGTAAAGTTAACAATACACTACATTCGATACATTTTGGCGCGTCGTATTTAAATAATTAAGTAATAATACCATTACATTTTCTTTATAATAATTTCTAATAAATTAATTTTTTTTAGTTCCACTTCTCTATCCCATTACAATTTTTGACGGAGGAGTTCCTGCGCGGCTGCGAACTTTTCGTCTCGTTCTTTTTTANTTCGGCTTTGCGACATAAGTAGTACCACAAAAACCCCTCGGATTCATCCCGCCTCCACCTCCTTTATGTAGTTATTTTGACGTTTGAATAAACGCCTTCCAATCTCCTTCCAGATAGTGCGGTAATTAAAC
The DNA here is from genome assembly GCF_001687245.7 of Rhagoletis zephyria. NCBI lineage: Eukaryota > Metazoa > Arthropoda > Insecta > Diptera > Tephritidae > Rhagoletis > Rhagoletis zephyria. Next base: position 86,896 of record NW_016157601.1, on the reverse strand, counting down.
TTGGCAGCACGCCGATCCAAGTCGTATATCGTTATATGAGCTGAAATTTACTCCTTTACATTACACGAGTTGTGTTCTTGCTTTACGTACAAATCAGCATTTAAACGTAATTAACTGTGATCGAATTTTGGCTAATTAGGCGTAATCTTTTGTAAATGAGTTACAAAAAATTACGCCTAACTAACCAAAATTCCATCACAGTTAATTACTGGGCCCACATTTGTTGACGTTATAGTGATCTAATCTTCCCCATATTTTATAATTTGGTTTTCTAATAAAAGAGGGAGTACAAAGTAAATTTCATCGCAATCTGATGAAATTTAATGTTTCCGCACACAAGAGTGGAGGGTGTGGCAGTTATAGAATCTTTACCATATTTCATAGTTACCTATTTCTAAGAAAAATTAGAGCACATGTTAAGTTTCAGGGAAGTCGGTGCTTGTTACATGTGCGACGCTATGAAGTAAATTTTCCCCCTTGAAATTTTCAATACACTCAATAATTGCTCAATAACGTACTCTTATTTTGCTACTTGAATGGGCAACTTGCTTTCAAATTGTCCTTTCATGTGAGTTAAAATGTTCATCACCCGTTCAGCATTTGCGCGCGAATTGTGTGAAAACAAAAAATTAGTAAGCTTCTGAATGCTAAAAAGTAAGTCTACAATAAAATTTATAATGGAAAATGCCCTTCAAAAGCTAGTTAGTTTAGTTTTTCTTAATTGTTATAGGTAATGGAAAACGATTTTTATCCGATGAAACGAAAATGTATGTTCATAATACAAATTATTTTTATATACTATGACCAACGTATTTATTTTGACACTACGGAAAACCCAAAAATACTCCACTTTTGGGCACATTTCATCCCGCTCGAAAATTATAAAATGGCAATGCTGTCCCGTACCCAGATCCCAGCTACTTTGCGGGTTAAAGATATGACATCCCCGGCAACTCGGGCGGTAGTGCGAGTGGATTCCTCACCTTTTGGTTGGACCTCACCTCGGGTGCACCAACAAACAAGGTTTTGTTTTTGCATTATTGTGGCTTAATATCTTCTATTTCGTCTAATAATTTTTGGCTCACCCTAATAGTGATATTTGGTTACCTCCCTACAAGACATCTGCCGGTCATATGACTGGCCATCAGACTGGGAGATCTGCAGCCTTATGGCATCATATTTTACGTGAGAATTGAAGAGATTTCTGAAAAATCTGACTAATTGATTTCAACATATGGCCTCGATTGATGTTAACTTAAGGTCTGTCTTACAGCATTAAAATTGTAGGGAAATTTTTACATCGTTTCTTATGTGTATTGGTTTTTCTTTGTATTGTATTGGGTCCTTTTCTTGTAGGGCTATTAATAGTTGGTGCCGTTCCCCCATATAATTATTGTTGTCCCATCTCCTAAATTCGCTCGCTTAATTGTATTGTCTTCTTCTCCAGCAACCCGGCCATCTCCATGAGTCAGCCGGTTGCTAATATTTTTGTCACTTCCTTTTTGTGCATATATTTGTTTATTTGGTTGGATACTTTTTTTTGTTGTTGTTGCGCTCTGCAACTGCAGTTCAAACATTAGGTTGGTAGGTCACTTTTGAAACAAACAGTAAGGGTATAACACTTATAAAACTCAATTTATGTATTAAAATCCAAAATAGAGTACTTGGAGAGCTTGACACTGCAAATTCCTTTTTGAATCGAGCAAATTTATACAAAACTCTCAAATATCTACGTGCATAGATTTTAAAGAGTATTTTTTCTTTGAATAGAGAAAGAACATACAAAACACTCAAATCCAGAGGCGTAACTATACGTCGACGGAGCTGGCAAAATTCCACGGACCCTGATGGGCCCCGGCCGAAGAAACCCCGAGACCAGAAATAACCTATTATTTAAAAAAAAAATAAGTACTTAAAGTTATAACTTTGTTAGTACTTAAAATAAATTAAAGTGAGACACAACGAAAGACCATATGAACATTTCCAGAGAATGGTCTACCAGGACCGAGAACTAAAATGAACAATCAGTTATATGGGAGCTATAACTTATAGTGGTCCGATTTTGACGGTTCCGACAAATGATTAATTTATACATTACAAAAACACTCGCTTACCAAATTTCAGTCGGATATCTCGAAAACTGAGGGACTAAATTGCGTCCAAACAGACACAGAGATGGACTTGGCTAAATCGACTCAGCTCGACGTTCTGATCATTTTGGAAACCATTTATGTGGGTACTTAGAACATCGAACCAAATTTATAATACCATTTCATGTTAATCAAAGGTAGAAAAAATAATGGAAAATTGTACGGTCGCGGCCAGTACGTTCGCAACCGGTACTTAAGCTCAAAAATAAAAAATTAATAGAGATATTTCAACGAGCAAATAATTAGGAGGAAGTTACTTTATTCCACATTAATATAAAATTAATCGCTCTAAAATATTCTGATCCATTTCGCAGTTTCTTGCATTTTTCAATTTGCAGCCAAAAGCGACTTTAATTATTCGTACGTTCGCGAGCGCATGTATGTTGCTAACATATTGAACAATAAAAATTGAAAGATCATCCCTTTTGCACCAAAGATATACCTAGCAAAATGCTATCGGAACATAAAATATAAATAATAATAAAATTTATGTAAAAATATTACCTTCTCATTGCTCTCTTACTGCAAATACTAATGATAAAATGCCATAAGTAAATCAGAAAGACTTAACAAATTTTAAGTTAATGCTACTAATATGCTGTACCTAATATCTACTTAAATTTCAAAAAAGTTTTTTTTTTGTGGGGGAGGGTGTTATCATTAAAATCTGGAACGGTATGGATGAAGAGTATTCATGATCTCTTTGAAGAAGAATCCAACTTCGAAAAGAGGAAGAGATATAAATCTCCTCAGAAAAATGTATGCAGGTATATTAGTCTGTCCCAAGAATATATGGAAAAAAATGGTTTCCAAATTTGTATATGCATATTAGAGTGGTTAATAAAAACACTCTTTTTGGAAATTCATAAACGCTACATCAGGTTGTGATAAAAAAAGAGACACGTACTTTTTTATTTTGAAAAAAAAAAGTTTTTTTAGAGGTCGCGCTGGTCGGTTTTTTATAAAAACGTTGATGTTCGCAATTTTTTTTATTTTTGTGACTTGTTAAAATGCAGCTAAAAATGTGGTTTTTACATATAATTACTCTGGTATTATTGGGGAAAATTCTCTTAATTACACACCTGTCTTGGACAGTTAGAATGGGCCTAGTTCCCGAAAATATTCTCTCGAAAAGACATTAGTAAAATTAAAACGTTGATACTGAACGATTTACGCGTTGTCATTGGTTGGAACTTGTTACCAGGGGGTTTCTGGGGTTGCTAATTAGGAATCCGAGGTCAGTTTTTTTAAATTCAAAATGGCGGATCCAAAATGGCGATCAATTTTTTTTTTTTAATTATTGGATTTGTTTGAAACCCGGCACTCAGAAGCTTTTNTTTTTTTCAGTTGGTCGCCAGTTTGGATCCACCATTTTTAATTGTGAAAATCTGACAACAGATTCGTAATCAGCAACCCTATGAACCCCATGGAAACGAGTTTCAACCCTTGACAATGCTTAAAACGTTCAGTATCAACGTTTTAATTTTAGTAATTTTTTTTCATTTGATCGCCATATTGGATCCGCCATTTTGAATTTAAAAAAAAATTTACTTCAGATTCGTAATCGGCGAACCCAACAACTCTCGAGTGCCGGTTTTCGAACAAATCCAATAATTTAAAAAAAAAATTGTCGCCATTTTGGATCCGCCATTTTGAATTTTGAAAAACTGACCTCAGATTCCTAATTAGCAACCCCAGAAACCCCCCGATAACAAGTTCCAACCCATGACAACGCGTAAATCGTTCAGTATCAACGTTTCAATTCCACTAGACTTAAATTCTACGAGAGCATATTTTCGGGCATTAGGCCCATTCTAACTACCCAAGACAGGTATGTAATTAAGGGAATGTTCCACAATAATACCAGAGTAATTATATGCAAAAACCACATTTTTACCTGAATTTTAACATGTCAAGAAAATAAAAAAATTTAGAACATCGGCGTTTTTATAAAAAACCGACCGCACGACTTCTGAAAAAACTTTTTTTTTTTTAAACACGTTTCTCGTTTTTTATCACAAATAACAATAATTTGAGGTAGCGTTTACGCATTTCCAAACAAGAATTTTTTTGAACCACTCTAATGCATACCCTCTATAGTTGTGCTTTTTAGCCCACATAAATAGCATATATGTATATATATGAAGTTTAACGGCCCTAGGACAACAATAACCCGTGCCGAATTTAGTTGAAGTTTTAGTTAATAACTTGAATTAATCGTCCATGAAAACTTTGGGAATGCGAAAAATTCCATGTGGCTCCCATGTTTTAGCGCATTTTTGGTAAATATGCAGCTTTAAATTTTTAATAGGACGGCAGGATTTATCCCAAGAACATCGAAAAAATTAATTATACCTTAATATACTTTGCAATTTGTATCCTTTAATATCCTTATATATATTATTGGAATTTAAATTCAACTAAGATTATTCAAAATGCTAAAAACGCAGATTTACTAAATATTATGCCCTAATTCTGTAGGGAGTATAGTGATACCGCCTTATATAGAATTAAAATGAGTAAGTTAACAAAACACGCGAACTGTACAAAGATTATTCTGATAACTTTCACTGCAAGTCCGCACGGGTTGCTGTGGCCCGAATTGCATACAATTTTATTTGGATAGTTTGTAAGACAAAACCAATAAAATGAGGGGATATGCTTTAGCAAAAAACTATTTTGGTTTTTTGGGTCAGTCAAATGTATATACTTAACTTTAAAATCAAAGCATTTTTCTTATCTAGCGAAATACGAAATGGTATGACTGCATGGTATTCATGATCTTTATGAAGACAAACCCTACTTCGAAAAAAGAATGCGCAATTTCTATAAGAACTAGAATTTATAGAAGTGCATAAATTTGCTTGTTGCTGACTTTTAATGAAAAAAATTATAGAGAGCTGAAAGTTGAAATTTGTAGACGATTTGCACTTATACTGAAATGGAAGAGAAATTAGGATCAAAAAGGAGTCCTATTAAAATATACCTATGTACATGCAGAGCATCATAAACCTCTTTTAGAATATATGGTCTTTATTAAGAGCTATATAGAACCTCTATAACCACAGTCTACGAGTAGAGTCTTATAAAACCTTTATAAAACCGATTGTTCTTCACACTTAGGGAAAAAATATGTAACGATAAGAATGGCTCATATACATATGTACACCCAGCGACGATGCACAGTGGCCAATTTTTCGAAAAAGCTGGCCAAAAGTCAAAGCGTGGTACAATTCTAACCAAACCTTGTGTATTCGTCTTTATTTGGTTGCTCGTTTTAAATTTCACCACATAATTTCGAAATTCAAAATGGCGGATCCATAATGGCTGCTGTGTACGCTTAAAATAATCAAATTTTTAGCAAAACTAAGGTAGTTAAGTATAAAAGGTCATGTTTTCTGCTTTTTTGTTATATAATGCGATGCAGCGGTTAGCAATATACGCTTTCATTCCGCAGGGCCTGGGTTCAAGCCCAGTTTCCGACCAACACCAAAAAATAGGAAACAAACAAGTTTTTTGTAATAAAATCGCCCTTTGGCAGGCAATGGCAAACCCCCGAGTGTAACAGCTTCTCATAAAAATAAAATCCCCGTTCAGATTCGGCGTAAAACTGTTGGTCCCTCCCCTTTGTGCGCCAACATCAAGGCGTACGCCACAAATCGGAAGAGAAGCTCGGACAAATACTAAGGAGATCTTAATGTTTGTTTCTAAAAATCTTGATGTTCAAATTTACACGGGAACTCCGGGATTTTAAATGAATCAATGAACAAGACATACATATTTGTTGGTACAGGAATATATTTTTAAGATAACAATTTTATACACCGTCAGACTCGCAGTCATCTGAAGTATCCAATCCCATATCTATATTTTCTGATGGCAATTCCGCATCCGCATTTACAACAGTTGATAATAATTTAATGGCATCTGACGACAGTTTATGATTTTGTTTTGGTGGGTTTAAACGTAAACTTGAAATGACAGGGTCCGAGGATACAAGCAGCCGATATTTTTTAATATCCTTATTCCTTGACCCTTGGGCTTCTTCAAAAAGTTGCCAGGCGTGACCATTCAATAATGAGACGCCCATGGATGACCACTCTAATATAGTAGTACTTTCGGACATCATTTAAATTCTAAAAACATCCAATCTTTAAAACATCAAAATCTTGACAGAAATAGTTTTTTACATAATTTAAATCTTTTAAACATAAAAAAATTAAGAATCGCGTATAAAAACTGATGTCCAAACTACAGTGGCGGCTTGTGGCAGGTGGTTTTAACCAAGGTGGATGGGAAAAACTTCAATCTATATGAAAAAGAAAATTAGACCGCCCATCTCGACCACTCTCGTAACTATTTTTCTAATCCATCATAATGAGTAAACAAAAAAAATCAATCCGTGAATATCTACGTCTTAAGTCAATTTTGATGGCGTGACAATGAAAAAACATGTTTTACATACTCTAGATTACAATGTCCATCAGCGAAAACTCTAATTCACGAAAAGTTTAGAGCGAATTGCTAGCAACAGTCACTTCGATCTCTTGTAACACTAAATGCCTTAAGAAAATCGACTTGTTGTCTCATAACGATACGCAGTAGAGCCCTCCTAATATTATAAGATGGTTATGCACCAAAGATATACCTAGCAAAATGCTATCGGAACATAAAATATAAATAATAATAAAATTTATGTAAAAATATTACCTTCTCATTGCTCTCTTACTGCAAATACTAATGATAAAATGCCATAAGTAAATCAGAAAGACTTAACAAATTTTAAGTTAATGCTACTAATATGCTGTACCTAATATCTACTTAAATTTCAAAAAAGCTTTTTTTTTGTGGGGGAGGGTGTTATCATTAAAATCTGGAACGGTATGGATGGAGAGTATTCATGATCTCTTTGAAGAAGAATCCAACTTCGAAAAGAGGAAGAGATATAAATCTCCTCAGAAAAATGTATGCAGGTATATTAGTCTGTCCCAAGAATATATGGAAAAAAATGGTTTCCAAATTTGTATATGCATACTAGAGTGGTTAATAAAAACACTCTTTTTGGAAATTCATAAACGCTACATCAGGTTGTGATAAAAAAAGAGACACGTACTTTTTTATTTTGAAAAAAAAAAGTTTTTTTAGAGGTCGCGCTGGTCGGTTTTTTATAAAAACGTTGATGTTCGCAATTTTTTTTATTTTTGTGACTTGTTAAAATGCAGCTAAAAATGTGGTTTTTACATATAATTACTCTGGTATTATTGGGGAAAATTCTCTTAATTACACACCTGTCTTGGACAGTTAGAATGGGCCTAGTTCCCGAAAATATTCTCTCGAAAAGACATTAGTAAAATTAAAACGTTGATACTGAACGATTTACGCGTTGTCATTGGTTGGAACTTGTTACCAGGGGGTTTCTGGGGTTGCTAATTAGGAATCCGAGGTCAGTTTTTTTAAATTCAAAATGGCGGATCCAAAATGGCGATCAATTTTTTTTTTTTAATTATTGGATTTGTTTGAAACCCGGCACTCAGAAGCTTTTGAGGTCGCCGATTACGAATCTGAAGTCAATTTTTTTTAATTCAAAATGGCGGATCCAATATGGCGATGAAATTTAAAAAAAAAAATACTAAAATTAAAACGTTGATACTGAACGTTTTAAGCATTTTCAAGGGTTGAAACTCGTTTCCAGGGGGTTTCTGGGGTTGCTGATTACGAATCTGTTGTCAGATTTTCAAAGTTACGGTTAAGAGTTTCAAACAAATCCAATATTTTTTTTTTCAGTTGGTCGCCATTTTGGATCCACCATTTTTAATTGTGAAAATCTGACAACAGATTCGTAATCAGCAACCCTATGAACCCCATGGAAAGGAGTTTCAACCCTTGACGATGCTTAAAACGTTCAGTATCAACGTTTTAATTTTAGTAATTTTTTTTCATTTGATCGCCATATTGGATCCGCCATTTTGAATAAAAAAAAAAATTGACTTCAGATTCGTAATCCGCGAACCCAACAACTCTCGAGTGCCGGTTTTCGAACAAATCCAATAATTAAAAAAAAAAATTGTCGCCATTTTGGATCCGCCATTTTGAATTTTGAAAAACTGACTTCAGATTCCTAATTAGCAACCCCAGAAACCCCCCGATAACAAGTTCCAACCCATGACAACGCGTAAATCGTTCAGTATCAACGTTTCAATTCTACTAGACTTAAATTCTACGCGAGCATATTTTCGGGCATTAGGCCCATTCTAACCACCCAAGACAGGTATGTAATTAAGGGAATGTTCCACAATAATACCAGAGTAATTATATGCAAAAACCACATTTTTACCTGAATTTTAACATGTCAAGAAAATAAAAAAATTGAGAACATCGGCGTTTTTATAAAAAACCGACCAGCACGACTTCAGAAAAAACTTTTTTTTTTTTTTAAACACGTTTCTCGTTTTTTATCACAAATAACAATAATTTGAGGTAGCGTTTACGCATTTCCAAACAAGAATTTTTTTGAACCACTCTAATGCATACCCTCTATAGTTGTGCTTTTTAGCCCACATAAATAGCATATATGTATATATATGAAGTTTTATGGCCCTAGGACAACAATAACCCGTGCCGAATTTAGTTGAAGTTTTAGTTAATAACTTGAATTAATCGTCCATGAAAACTTTGGGAATGCGAAAAATTCCATGTGGCTCCCATGGTTTAGCGCATTTTTGGTAAATATGCAGCTTTAAATTTTTAATAGGACGGCAGGATTTATCCCAAGAACATCGAAAAAATTAATTATACCTTAATATACTTTGCAATTTGTATCCTTTAATATCCTTATATATATTATTGGAATTTAAATTCAACTAAGATTATTCAAAATGCTAAAAACGCAGATTTACTAAATATTATGCCCTAATTCTGTAGGGAGTATAGTGATACCGCCTTATATAGAATTAAAATGAGTAAGTTAACAAAACACGCGAACTGTACAAAGATTATTCTGATAACTTTCACTGCAAGTCCGCACGGGTTGCTGTGGCCCGAATTGCATACAATTTTATTTGGATAGTTTGTAAGACAAAACCAATAAAATGGGGGGATATGCTTTAGAAAAAAACTATTTTGGTTTTTTGGGTCAGTCAAAGGTATATACTTAACTTTAAAATCAAAGCATTTTTCTTATCTAGCGAAATACGAAATGGTATGACTGCATGGTATTCATGATCTTTATGAAGACAAACCCTACTTCGAAAAAAGAATGCGCAATTTCTATAAGAACTAGAATTTATAGAAGTGCATAAATTTGCTTGTTGCTGACTTTTAATGAAAAAAATTATAGAGAGCTGAAAGTTGAAATTTGTAGACGATTTGCACTTATCCTGAAGTGGAAGAGAAATTAGGATCAAAAAGGAGTCCTATTAAAATATACCTATGTACATGCAGAGCTTCATAAACCCCTTTTAGAATATATGGTCGTTATTAAGAGCTATATAGAACCCCTATAACCACAGTCAACGAGTAGAGTTTTATAAAACCTTTATAAAACCGATTGTTCTTCACACTTAGGGAAAAAATATGTAACGATAAGAATGGCTCATATACATATGTACACCCAGCGACGATGCACAGTGGCCAATTTTCCGAAAAAGCTGGCCAAAAGTCAAAGCGTGGTACAATTCTAACCAAACCTTGTGTATTCGTCTTTATTTTGGTTGCTGGTTTTAAATTTCACCACATAATTTCGAAATTCAAAATGGCGGATCCATAATGGCTGCTGTGTACGCTTAAAATAATCAAATTTTTAGCAAAACTAAGGTAGTTAAGTATAAAAGGTCATGTTTTCTGCTTTTTTGTTATATAATGCGATGTAGCGGTTAGCAATATACGCTTTCATTCCGCAGGGCCTGGGTTCAAGCCCAGTTTCCGACCAACACCAAAAAATAGGAAACAAACAAGTTTTTTGTAATAAAGTCGCCCTTTGGCAGGCAATGGCAAACCCCCGAGTGTAACAGCTTCTCATAAAAATAAAATCCCCATTCGGATTCGGCGTAAAACTGTTGGTCCCTCCCCTTTGTGCGCCAACATCAAGGCGTACGCCACAAATCGGAAGAGAAGCTCGGACAAATACTAAGGAGATCTTAATGTTTGTTTCTAAAAATCTTGATGTTCAAATTTACACGGGAACTCCGGGATTTTAAATGAATCAATGAACAAGACATACATATTTGTTGGTACAGGAATATATTTTTAAGATAACAATTTTATACACCGTCAGACTCGCAGTCATCTGAAGTATCCAATCTCATATCTATATTTTCTGATGGCAATTCCGCATCCGCATTTACAACAGTTGATAATAATTTAATGGCATCTGACGACAGTTTATGATTTTGTTTTGGTGGGTTTAAACGTAAACTTGAAATGACAGGGTCCGAGGATACAAGCAGCCGATATTTTTTAATATCCTTATTCCTTGACCCTTGGGCTTCTTCGGAAAGTTGCCAGGCGTGACCATTCAATAATGAGACGCCCATGGATGACCACTCTAATATAGTAGTACTTTCGGACATCATTTAAATTCAAAAAACATCCAATCTTTAAAACATCAAAATCTTGACAGAAATAGTTTTTTACATAATTTAAATCTTTTAAACATAAAAAATTAAGAATCGCGTATAAAAACTGATGTCCAAACTACAGTGGCGGCTTGTGGCAGGTGGTTTTAACCAAGGTGGATGGGAAAAACTTCAATCTATATGAAAAAGAAAATTAGACCGCCCATCTCGACCACTCTCGTAACTATTTTTCTAATCCATCATAATGAGTAAACAAAAAAAATCCGTGAATATCTACGTCTTTAGTCAGTTTTTGATGGCGTGACAATGAAAAAACATGTTTTACATACTCTAGATTACAATGTCCATCAGCGAAAACTCTAATTCACGAAAAGTTTAGAGCGAATTGCTAGCAACAGTCACTTCGATCTCCTGTAACACTAAATGCCTTAAGAAAATCGACTTGTTGTCTCATAACGATACGCATTAGAGCCCTCCTAATATTATAATATGGTTATGCATACGAATGCACCAATTTTTTTTTGACTTTGGCCAGGGTTTTCCAAAAATTGGCCACTGTGCGATGGCTTAAAACTGAATTAAAATAGTGCTCTGAAAACGATATGTTAATAAACCCACTAAACCATTGCTCCCTTCACCTAAAGAAAGAAGTAAAGTCAATTTAACCTAACCCTCACAGGGAATTTCGAAAATTGAGCTATCGCCAGAAGCGAATTATCTAGGGATAACCCTGAAGAGAAGTAATGGTTAAACATGGGAGATATCCGCCAATCACTAATAGCAGTGATAAAACCGATTATCACGTATTCAGCACTGGCCTAGTGGCCAAAAGTCAAGCAAACTGGTTCCGGCACTAAGCTGGGAAAGTTACACTGATGAGTCGGTGCAGCCATTACACTGGCCATGCGCACCTGTCCGACAAAACCACTGACAGGCATATCACCTCTAGCCATACTAGTTGACAATGAGCATTTTCTTGCATTTTTAATTTGTAGCCAAAAGCGACTTTAATTATTCGTACGTTCGCGACCGCATGTTTGTTGCTAACATATTGAGAAAAAAAAAATTGAAAGATCATCCCTTTTGCACCAAAGATATACCTAGAAATATGCTATCGGAACACAAAAAAATAAATAATAATAAAATTTATGTAAAAATATTACCTTCTCATTGCTCTCTTACTGCAAATACTAATGATAAAATGCCATAAGTAAATCAGAAAGACTTAACAAATTTTAAGTTCATGCTACTAATATGCTGTACCTAATATCTACTTAAATTTCAAAAAAGTTTTTTTTTGTGGGGGAGGGCGTTATCATTAAAATCTGGAATGGTATGGATGAATTCATGATCATTATATTCATGATCTCTTTGAAGAAGAATCCAACTTCGAAAAGAGGAAGAGATATAAATCTCCTCAGAAAAATGTATGCAGGTATATTAGTCTGTCCCAAGAATATATGGAAAAAAATGGTTTGCAAATTTGTATATGCATACTACAGTGGTTAATAAAAACACTCTTTTTGGAAATTCATAAACGCTACATCAGAAAAATGTTATTTGTGATAAAAAAAGAGACACGTGCTTCTTTATTTTGAAAAAAAAAAAAGTTTTTTTAGAGGTCGCGCTGGTCGGTTTTTTATAAAAACCTTGATGTTCGCAATTTTTTTTATTTTTGTGACATGTTAAAATGCAGCTAAAAATGTGGTTTTTACATATAATTACTCTGGTATTATTGGGGAAAATTCTCTTAATTACACACCTGTCTTGGACAGTTAGAATGGGCCTAGTTCCCGAAAATATTCTCTCGAAAAGACATTAGTAAAATTAAAACGTTGATACTGAACGATTTACGCGTTGTCATGGGTTGGAACTAGTTACCAGGGGGTTTTGGCGTTGCTAATTAGGAATCCGAAGTCAGTTTTTTAAAATTCAAAATGGCGGATCCAAAATGGCGATCAATTTTTTTTTTAAATTATTGGATTTGTTTGAAACCCGGCACTCGGAAGTTTTTGAGGTCGCCGATTACGAATCTGAAGTCAATTTTTTTAAATTCAAAATGGCGGATCCAATATGGCAATGAAATAAAAAAAAAATACTAAAATTAAAACGTTGATACTGAACGTTTTAAGCATTTTCAAGGGTTGAAACTCGTTTCCAGGAGGTTTTTGGGGTTGCTGATTACGAATCTGTTTTTGGGTAAGTCAAAGGTATATACTTAACTTCAAAAACAAAGCATTTTTCTTGTCTAGCGAAATACGAAATGGTATGACTGCATGGTATTCATGATCTTTATGAAGACAAACCCTACTTCGAAATTCGCAATTTCTATAAGAATTAGAATTTATAGAAGTGCATAAATTTGCTTGTTGCTGACTTTAAATGAAAAAAATTATAGAGAGCTAAAACTTCAAATTTGTAGACGATTTGCACTTATCCTGAAATGGAAGAGAAATTAGGATAAAAAAGGAGTCCTATTAAAATATACCTACACGCAGAGCCTTATAAACCTCTTTTAGAATACATGTCCTTTATTAAGAGCCATATAGAACCCTTATAACCACAGTCTACGAGTAGAGTCTTATAAAGTCTTTATAAAACCGATTGTTCTTCACACTTAGGGAAAAGATATGTAATGGTAAGAATGGCTCATATACATATGTACACCCAGCGACGATGGCTTAAAACTGAATCAAAACAGTGCTCTGAAAAGGATATGTTAATAAATCCACTAAACCATTGCTCCCTTCACCTAAAGAAAGAAGTAAAGTCAATATAACCTAACCCTCATAGGGAATTTCGAAAATTGAGCTATCGCCAGAAGCGAATTATCTATGGATAACCCTGAAGAAAGACTCGAAGCCACAACAGCATAGATGTCAACAACAGAATTGTCAGAGAAGTAAAGGTTAAACATGGTAGATATCCGCCAAACACTAATCGCAGTGATAAAACCGATTATCACGTATTCAGCACTGGCCTAGTGGCCAAAAGTCAAGCAAACTGGTTCCGGCACTAAGCTGGGAAAGTTACACTGATGAGTCGGTGCAGCCATTATACTGGCCATGCGCACCTGTCCGACAAAACCACTGGCAGGCATATCACCTCTAGTCATACAAGTTGACAATGAGGCTTCCGAGGCGCAGTGTGTCTCAGCGTCTTAGTTAGCACAATGAATCTAGAATTTCGTGAGCACTCACAGACAAAATATTACCAAAATCATCCTTCAACAAGCCCTATAAGGTAACTGTGTAATCAACGAGCCTTGTCGTTGGCTATTTAATGCAAAAAAAAACCGATCAAGTTCAGATTCAAAATACAATATATTTGTGCAGAAGATGAATGCAGTCGAGCTCGAAATAGCCCGTGCGTTCTGCTATGCGATCAAAAATGCGAATGCTCCTGCCGTGCACTAGAGCACAGGTATATACTTGCTAGAGCCTACGCATAAGGCGAAGGGTCAGCACAAAGCGAAATGACGAATAAAGCGAGTAATAAGAACTAAAATTAAACAGAGTTAGCAAGTAGTTTTGGTTTGTAGTTAGCTTTGATTGCTGCGTAAAGCAATTCACAAAAGATTCTATGTACATAAATATGAGTAGATGAATGAGCAAGTGCAGAGCTTATTTTGGTAGTGCTGACTGCGCTGCTTGCGCTTCCTACATGATCAAACATCCTCCCCCCGTTGGAAGACTCGGGCTTTCAACATCATCCTTCTTTGGGAGTGGACATAGCTTTCGGATAGCCCTTCGGATGGCTGCGGTTGCAGTCTTTAATACAACGACACGTGCCACTCCATCTGATCCATATATCAGTTCGGTGACTTACTAGCGGCCACTTGAGAGGAAGCAGGTTCTCGTCTTTCAGTAAAGCGACGTAGTTGACGCAGATCGAGGATTCCTGTGTGCGCCACTTGGAACGCTGCTGCAGGAACCAAGTACTCCTCTCGCCAACGGTCCCAAAATATCTGCTGGTAGTACGTTATGCGCTGCCATTGATCCAAACGATTAAAGTTAACCTTGGTGACATCCGGTTCAATATCAGCCGCATTCTCTGAAGGAGGAAACAAAGGTCTTGAGTTAATGATTGCCGTAGGCCATTGAGGTAGGCCATGAGCTAACTTTATTTGACCAATACATAGAAGATCATAGAAGAGACTGGCTCCAATAAGCATATCTATTCGTCGCGGCTTGAAAAAATCCCGATCAGCCAAACGAATATTTGAGGGTATATTCCAATGAGAAGTATTCAAAATAAGACTCGGTTGATTGTCCGTAATGTTAGGAGCAACCAAAGCTGTAATGCAAGTGGAGTACTCCGAATTTCGAAACTGAATAGCAATGTTGATGGTAAAACCATCAGAGGCGAAGTTGGCATCACCAAGGCCCGATACACATGTGGAAGACATGGTTTTGCGCAACTGCAATTGATGAGCGAGACGGGGTGTCACAATCAGGGCTATCACAGAATCTATCGTAGAAAATCTACGTATTCGAATGCCTGCAAAGAATACGAAAAAATTACTATCACTGAATCCGAGTGAACTCGAAAATATCGTTTCCAGCTTCGAATGCTGATTCGAAATCAGTTAGCGCAAAGGAAACAATAGACATTTATGTATGCTATTTTGCTCACGGTGCCCCATCACTCGCAATGGCCGAGTGAGCAAAGCACTAGGCTGCCTATTGAGAGATCCGAGTTCGAGTCCGGGTCGTCGGGCAGCAGAGCTTTTTTTTATTTTGATTTATTTTTTTAATACAAATTTTTGTTAGTTTAGATTTTGTTCTTTTAAAGAGAAAAATATTTTTTCAAATTAATTTTTATGATATTAAAGTAATTAGGTTTATTTTCTAATAAATTGTTGTTAAACTATTATTTCCTCGATTCATAATAAATATTAATTCATTAGATAGCGTCTAGCAGATGAACGCGTGCATGTACATTAGACTGCATCACTCCCCATACCAAAAAAATCGGTACTGTTTTCCATTGGAATTATAAACTCTATTGTATTTTAAGACGTCCACCAAAATATTTCGGAAAAATATTAAGATTTAAGCTAGCTTTTAAAAATAGCGATTTGAAAATAACCCAAAAAATAGAGTTTTTTATGAATAAAAATAGGGTCTTAAAGATGTTTTTTGAAAAAATCCCCTCAAATAACAAAACGGTATAAGCTTAAAAAATTTATATAATAAAATTAAACAAAAAAAAATTTTGAACGGAAACGTAATAATGAGATTTTTGATGCTGTTTTTTAACTTTTTTCAAAGGTTGGTATAAGAAAAACTTGAATGACTGAACCTAAAATCTTCCGATTTTGACTTGTGATATCTGTTTTGCCACCTGAGGGGACTTTTTTCAAAAAGTTATTTAAGAAACTATTTTTATTCATAAAAAGACTCCATTTTTGGAGGTATTTTCAAATCGGTCCCGCCCGCTTAAATCTTAATATTCTTCCGAAATATTTTGGTGGACGTCTTAAAATNGACTGAACCTAAAATCTTCCGATTTTGACTTGTGATATCTGTTTTGCCACCTGAGGGGACTTTTTTCAAAAAGTTATTTAAGAAACTATTTTTATTCATAAAAAGACTCCATTTTTGGAGGTATTTTCAAATCGGTCCCGCCCGCTTAAATCTTAATATTCTTCCGAAATATTTTGGTGGACGTCTTAAAATATAACAAATTTTGTAATACCGGCGGAATAAACGCAACTTTTTTTGGTGATGCAGTCTAATGCACATATCTACGTATGACATCGATATTTTCCGTCTACGTTTACACAAATATATGGAATTATATCAAAATAGAACAAATTTGTAGTATAATAAATATTTTATTTTACCAATAATGCAACTTTTTCCCATTATTTTTAAGATTGAGTGATTTTAAATTTTGTTCCGACAGCATTATCTCGTCGTAGAGTAACTGTACGAATCTTCATTACGAACAGATCCAATGAAGGCTCTCTACGAATTTCGAGTTTACGTTCGTAGCCATTCGGATTCTGTGCCCTGAATATGCAACTGTTATCCCGAGTCGACCAGTGCACGACATGGTACCCATGTACCAGCGTAGTTCTTTACATTGATTACAGCAGTGGCCAGAAGCACAACATCAGGACTGAGATTCTGGGCAGCTGTGGCAGCTGACGGTGTTTGGGAGATTGCAGCCTAATAGTGATGTGCGACTGAAGTTGAGACGGTTTGCGAAGAGCCTTGTGATGTTACTTGTGAAGGCGAGGTACCCTGCTCTGCAGAGGGAGCGTTTTGTGATTTAGTGGAATCAATATGTAGCAGCCAGCATTGCACGTTCGAAGTTGATGGCCTCTTCTTAGGCAGTTTAAGCACAAGGCAAGTTTCTTGGCCTCCTTGAGACGGAGTTGTGGCGACAAATTTGTAAAAAAGACTGTACTATGGTTAGTGATTCTACTGTTTTTTCCCACCTGAGCCACGCGTATATGCTGCCATAGAATGTTCTACGTTCTCGTTTTGACAACGCTTCTCCAGGAAAGTTGTAAACTGCTCCCATGAGGATATGAGATCCAACTGCGCAGCTTCCTACCACTTGGTCTGCGTAGCACTGTCAACCTTTTGCAGAAGAGTGTGCTCAATTATGCACCCTGCTATTTGCTCTGAATTTCCAATAGTCTGTAATGCGCAAAGGTTTGCAGTGCGAAGTGTCCATACTTTTAATGCCCATAATCCCAGTAATGTGTGAATGGAAAATAAGACGCTTATTGTTAAATCGTTTGTCAAGCAAATCTAAAGCCACAGCATAGTTGTTGCCAGTCATCTCCAATTAATGGATTGCATCTAGCGCTGGGCCCTTTAGAGATGAACGTAAATGCTTCAGCTTCTCAACATTCGTGAGATCAGGATCCTTATCTATGATACTCGTAAACATGGAGAAAAAATCAGTGTATTCCGTGTAACTTCCGCTGAATGTAGGCAAACTCGGGTCATGGCGCATGGTAGAACAAGATGGCATTTGAGATTGACGCTTACGAATCTCATGCCATATACGACACCAAACTGAAAGCAGTAACTCTTCGAAGGTTGTACGCAGGTTTCCTCCGATTTCATCAAAATCTAGTTCTTCGAGGCTGTCATGGGCCAAGTTAAACGTGTTCGAAATATGTTCGAGGCACTCCAAGCGTACCTTTAAATCCAATTCGGAGAAGGAATTCACTTTTTTGTCTTCAATTGACCGTTCAATCGCTTGCGCTTGTATAAAAATTGATTGCGTCTTACGCTTGTAATAAATCACCATATCCTCAGGTGACAGCCGAGAAGCTTCTTTCGTTGGCATAATACAAATCTTAAAATGCGCGCACCCACAAGCAAGAATGTATGATTGTTTAGGGCAGTTAAACTAGCGGAACAAAAAATCGCGTGTTCCTGGAGCGGTACTTATGTACTTAATCTATATTTATGTATATTATGTGTCCAACGGATCGAAACATCGCGACACCAGCAGCGGTATATTTGCATACATTTAAATATTTCAGCAAGTATATAAAATCGAACGGAACACCCTATGCAAGTAGCAGTTTGCTTATGTACTTGTATGTACACCTTCGCTTCACTGTGTTTTTATTGAAGGGATTTATTCGACGCTCAACTTGTCAAATAACGTTAAATTACAGGCATCTAACCCTAATTTATTTTTATGGAAATATAGGTTCGAGTATTTTTTATGAAGTGTGAAGTAAAGTGTTTTGTGATACAATATTACTTTTCATTTTGTGAATTTGATGCAAGGTCTTATAAAACTATTACACACACAAGATGTAAAGTAATACTTGGGTTAATTAATGCAATATACAGTAAACCCCGCTTAAGTACCTCACGAAAAATGTCAGCTTTTTGAGGTACTTAGGCGGGTTGGGTACTTAAAAGAACCCGCTGAAGTACCTCGATGCGGGTACTTAAGCGAACATAATTATTGATGTAGTTACATCTTTTTGTTAACTTACATAAATATGTAAATCCTTGAATAAAACATAAGCATTTAATGAATTATACATATTTATTTAAGATTTTTCAATTAAAATACAGTTCATTCCCTAAAAAATACCATGTAAACCTAAGCTTAAGATTTTATAGAACACTTAAAGAAAAAAATTCATGAAAATTTAAAATTTTTGTTCTCAGATGTATTTTTTGAGTATACAGTTTTATAGCCCGTTCAATTTTAGTGTAACAATGTCTAAGTTTCAAGTGGCTAATAACTACCGTTGATTTTTTATAATTTTTTTTTTTGNGTTCTCAGATGTATTTTTTGAGTATACAGTTTTATAGCCCGTTCAATTTTAGTGTAACAATGTCTAAGTTTCAAGTGGCTAATAACTACCGTTGATTTTTTATAATTTTTTTTTTTGCCGAATGTGTGTAACGCTGCCGCTGAGATTCAAAATATATATTTAAATATTTTAAGGAATTTTAAAAGAGCACTTAAAAGAGGAAAATCATAGGTAAAATGGTAAATGGGGTACGAAAAATTGAGGTACTTAGGCGGGTTGGGTAGATAAGCGGGGAGGTACATAAGGGAGGTATTTTCTTCAGATTACATTCAAAAATTCACATTGCCCAAAAATGATGGTTACTTAAGCGGGTTAGGTACTTAAGCGAGGGGGGGTACTTAAGCGGGTTTCACTGTATACATATAAATAGTTATTTCTTGTTCTCATTTTGGTTGTAGAAAGCCCACGGCCACAGACACGATAATACACAATAGTTCAAACCACCCGCAACAGCACAAAAATGCAGCCCTTAGACATCTAATATCCAGGCTTGAACGAACCCAATTGGAAAAAGAAGCTTACAGCAAAGAACTTAATACGATATGCGCAATCGGGGAAAATAACGGATACAGAAGGGGCGTAGTAAGCAAGATAAGAAGAGAAACAAAAACGAAGAAATCAAATAAGAAGGAAAATAATGAAAAGGCTTGGGCAGTCTTGACTTATACGGGCAAAACGTCATATAAATTGGCTAAGGTATTCCAAAAGTATAACATTAATACAGCATTTAGAACGAAGGACAATGTGGGGAGGATACTACGAAATAGTGGAAACGAGGAAGACCCACTAGACAAGCAAGGTGTATATAAGTTGACTTGCGAATGTCAACATAGTTACATAGGACAAACAGGGCGCAAGATAAAAACAAGATGTCGTGAACATATAAGGGACTACAACAAAAAATACTAAAGCCTTCTACCACACCGGAATCGAACTTCGCAAACCATATGGCAGAAAACCATTGTACGCCAATGAAAATAGGAAAGACAGCCAAATTGCTCCATGTACAGCACAAAGGACAACGCCTAAACGTATTAGAGAATATGGAGATATACAAACAAAAGACGTTCGTCGGAAAAAAAAATAAATGACCAAATAAACACCGCATCTGATATATTATTCGAACCACTCAGGCTACTATACGCAAAACAAAACAGATACCCTGCACCTACCATAAACAATGAAATGCAGGTCCAAACTATAGATACAAAGAGAAAGAAAATAACTGATTTTTACCTACCTGCGAATCCATGCAACAATTAATCAAAAAAGAGGTGAGCAGCTAATTTCTACCTGAGAATGTACACACAGAACTGAAATTACTGGTTGAACGAAAGAATATAATCCGCTGAGACGTGCCTAACTATGAACCAACGACGATTTAACACGGCTATAAATAGAGGCCATGAGCTAACTTTATTTGACCAATACATAGAAGATCATAGAAGAGACTGGCTCCAATAAGCATATCTATTCGTCGCGGCTTGAAAAAATCCCGATCAGCCAAACGAATATTTGAGGGTATATTCCAATGAGAAGTATTCAAAATAAGACTCGGTTGATTGTCCGTAATGTTAGGAGCAACCAAAGCTGTAATGCAAGTGGAGTACTCCGAATTTCGAAACTGAATAGCAATGTTGATGGTAAAACCATCAGAGGCGAAGTTGGCATCACCAAGGCCCGATACACATGTGGAAGACATGGTTTTGCGCAACTGCAATTGATGAGCGAGACGGGGTGTCACAATCAGGGCTATCACAGAATCTATCGTAGAAAATCTACGTATTCGAATGCCTGCAAAGAATACGAAAAAATTACTATCACTGAATCCGAGTGAACTCGAAAATATCGTTTCCAGCTTCGAATGCTGATTCGAAATCAGTTAGCGCAAAGGAAACAATAGACATTTATGTATGCTATTTTGCTCACGGTGCCCCATCACTCGCAATGGCCGAGTGAGCAAAGCACTAGGCTGCCTATTGAGAGATCCGAGTTCGAGTCCGGGTCGTCGGGCAGCAGAGCTTTTTTTTATTTTGATTTATTTTTTTAATACAAATTTTTGTTAGTTTAGATTTTGTTCTTTTAAAGAGAAAAATATTTTTTCAAATTAATTTTTATGATATTAAAGTAATTAGGTTTATTTTCTAATAAATTGTTGTTAAACTATTATTTCCTCGATTCATAATAAATATTAATTCATTAGATAGCGTCTAGCAGATGAACGCGTGCATGTACATTAGACTGCATCACTCCCCATACCAAAAAAATCGGTACTGTTTTCCATTGGAATTATAAACTCTATTGTATTTTAAGACGTCCACCAAAATATTTCGGAAAAATATTAAGATTTAAGCTAGCTTTTAAAAATAGCGATTTGAAAATAACCCAAAAAATAGAGTTTTTTATGAATAAAAATAGGGTCTTAAAGATGTTTTTTGAAAAAATCCCCTCAAATAACAAAACGGTATAAGCTTAAAAAATTTATATAATAAAATTAAACAAAAAAAAATTTTGAACGGAAACGTAATAATGAGATTTTTGATGCTGTTTTTTAACTTTTTTCAAAGGTTGGTATAAGAAAAACTTGAATGACTGAACCTAAAATCTTCCGATTTTGACTTGTGATATCTGTTTTGCCACCTGAGGGGACTTTTTTCAAAAAGTTATTTAAGAAACTATTTTTATTCATAAAAAGACTCCATTTTTGGAGGTATTTTCAAATCGGTCCCGCCCGCTTAAATCTTAATATTCTTCCGAAATATTTTGGTGGACGTCTTAAAATATAACAAATTTTGTAATACCGGCGGAATAAACGCAACTTTTTTTGGTGATGCAGTCTAATGCACATATCTACGTATGACATCGATATTTTCCGTCTACGTTTACACAAATATATGGAATTATATCAAAATAGAACAAATTTGTAGTATAATAAATATTTTATTTTACCAATAATGCAACTTTTTCCCATTATTTTTAAGATTGAGTGATTTTAAATTTTGTTCCGACAGCATTATCTCGTCGTAGAGTAACTGTACGAATCTTCATTACGAACAGATCCAATGAAGGCTCTCTACGAATTTCGAGTTTACGTTCGTAGCCATTCGGATTCTGTGCCCTGAATATGCAACTGTTATCCCGAGTCGACCAGTGCACGACATGGTACCCATGTACCAGCGTAGTTCTTTACATTGATTACAGCAGTGGCCAGAAGCACAACATCAGGACTGAGATTCTGGGCAGCTGTGGCAGCTGACGGTGTTTGGGAGATTGCAGCCTAATAGTGATGTGCGACTGAAGTTGAGACGGTTTGCGAAGAGCCTTGTGATGTTACTTGTGAAGGCGAGGTACCCTGCTCTGCAGAGGGAGCGTTTTGTGATTTAGTGGAATCAATATGTAGCAGCCAGCATTGCACGTTCGAAGTTGATGGCCTCTTCTTAGGCAGTTTAAGCACAAGGCAAGTTTCTTGGCCTCCTTGAGACGGAGTTGTGGCGACAAATTTGTAAAAAAGACTGTACTATGGTTAGTGATTCTACTGTTTTTTCCCACCTGAGCCACGCGTATATGCTGCCATAGAATGTTCTACGTTCTCGTTTTGACAACGCTTCTCCAGGAAAGTTGTAAACTGCTCCCATGAGGATATGAGATCCAACTGCGCAGCTTCCTACCACTTGGTCTGCGTAGCACTGTCAACCTTTTGCAGAAGAGTGTGCTCAATTATGCACCCTGCTATTTGCTCTGAATTTCCAATAGTCTGTAATGCGCAAAGGTTTGCAGTGCGAAGTGTCCATACTTTTAATGCCCATAATCCCAGTAATGTGTGAATGGAAAATAAGACGCTTATTGTTAAATCGTTTGTCAAGCAAATCTAAAGCCACAGCATAGTTGTTGCCAGTCATCTCCAATTAATGGATTGCATCTAGCGCTGGGCCCTTTAGAGATGAACGTAAATGCTTCAGCTTCTCAACATTCGTGAGATCAGGATCCTTATCTATGATACTCGTAAACATGGAGAAAAAATCAGTGTATTCCGTGTAACTTCCGCTGAATGTAGGCAAACTCGGGTCATGGCGCATGGTAGAACAAGATGGCATTTGAGATTGACGCTTACGAATCTCATGCCATATACGACACCAAACTGAAAGCAGTAACTCTTCGAAGGTTGTACGCAGGTTTCCTCCGATTTCATCAAAATCTAGTTCTTCGAGGCTGTCATGGGCCAAGTTAAACGTGTTCGAAATATGTTCGAGGCACTCCAAGCGTACCTTTAAATCCAATTCGGAGAAGGAATTCACTTTTTTGTCTTCAATTGACCGTTCAATCGCTTGCGCTTGTATAAAAATTGATTGCGTCTTACGCTTGTAATAAATCACCATATCCTCAGGTGACAGCCGAGAAGCTTCTTTCGTTGGCATAATACAAATCTTAAAATGCGCGCACCCACAAGCAAGAATGTATGATTGTTTAGGGCAGTTAAACTAGCGGAACAAAAAATCGCGTGTTCCTGGAGCGGTACTTATGTACTTAATCTATATTTATGTATATTATGTGTCCAACGGATCGAAACATCGCGACACCAGCAGCGGTATATTTGCATACATTTAAATATTTCAGCAAGTATATAAAATCGAACGGAACACCCTATGCAAGTAGCAGTTTGCTTATGTACTTGTATGTACACCTTCGCTTCACTGTGTTTTTATTGAAGGGATTTATTCGACGCTCAACTTGTCAAATAACGTTAAATTACAGGCATCTAACCCTAATTTATTTTTATGGAAATATAGGTTCGAGTATTTTTTATGAAGTGTGAAGTAAAGTGTTTTGTGATACAATATTACTTTTCATTTTGTGAATTTGATGCAAGGTCTTATAAAACTATTACACACACAAGATGTAAAGTAATACTTGGGTTAATTAATGCAATATACAGTAAACCCCGCTTAAGTACCTCACGAAAAATGTCAGCTTTTTGAGGTACTTAGGCGGGTTGGGTACTTAAAAGAACCCGCTGAAGTACCTCGATGCGGGTACTTAAGCGAACATAATTATTGATGTAGTTACATCTTTTTGTTAACTTACATAAATATGTAAATCCTTGAATAAAACATAAGCATTTAATGAATTATACATATTTATTTAAGATTTTTCAATTAAAATACAGTTCATTCCCTAAAAAATACCATGTAAACCTAAGCTTAAGATTTTATAGAACACTTAAAGAAAAAAATTCATGAAAATTTAAAATTTTTGTTCTCAGATGTATTTTTTGAGTATACAGTTTTATAGCCCGTTCAATTTTAGTGTAACAATGTCTAAGTTTCAAGTGGCTAATAACTA